>NC_061089.1:23207161-23242161 GCF_015104395.2 Macrobrachium nipponense
GGCAGTTTTCTTGCAAGTACGAAATTGAAAATAAAAATACGGAATTAAAAAATGAAACTTTTCTTGCAGAATCGAAATTGAAAATTCAAAAAGACACATTTTCTAGGGAATCGAAATTGAAAATTCAAGAAGCCATTTATTCTAGGGAACCGAAATTGAACATTCAAAAACACGGAATTTAAAAAAAAAAAAAGTGAACTCTTCTTGCAGAATCTTTTTTTTTTTTTGGAATTTCGATTCTGCAAGAAAAGTGCCTTTTTTAAATCCGTATTTTTTTCAATTTCGATTTTCTAGGAAAATCACCTATTTTTTGAATTTCGAATCTGGAAGTAAAGTAACTTTTTTTTTAATTCCGTATTTTTTTCTGAATTTCGATTCTGTAGGAAAGCAATTTTTTTTACGATTCTGCAAGAAAAGTACCAGTTTTAATTCCGTATTTTTTCAACTTCGATTTTGTAGGAAAATCACCTTTTTCATTTTTGAATTTCGATTCTGCAAGAAAAGTACCTTTTTTTTTTTTTTAATTCCGTAATTTTGAATTTCAATTTCGATTCCCTAGAAAAAGTGCCTTTTTTAATTTTCAATTATGATTCCCAAGAAAGTGTTTTTTTGAATTTTCAATTTCGATTCCATAGAAAGTACTTTTCTTGCAGAATCGAAATTCCAAAAAAAAGGTGCTTTTCCTACAAAATCAAATTTTGTATATTAAAAAAAAAAATAAAATGCGGAATTAAAAAAGGTACTTTTCTTGCAGAATCGAAATTCCGAAAAAAAATAGGTGCTTTTCCTATAAAACCGAAATTGAATAAAATACGGAATTGTTTTTTAAAAAAGGGCACTTTTCTTGCACAATAAAAAAAAAAAAAAAGTGCTTTTCCTACAAAATCGAAATTGAATAAAATACGGAATTAAAAAAAAAAAAAAAAAAAAAGTATTTTCTTCCAGAATCGGAATTCCAAAAATATGATGCTTTTTCCTACGATATAGAAATTGAATAAAATACCGAATTAAAAAAAAAAAAAAGGTACTTTTCTTGCAGATTCGAAATTCCGAAAAAAAGGTGTCCTTCTTTCCTGCGATAGCTATGCTGACGTCCCAAATACTTGGTGCCACACAGAGATGCTGACATACCTCTAGATGTGCAGATGCAGAGTTCCCGATTACAAAAAAGGTGCTCCTTCCCTCCTGCGACGTCACCAGATACTGAATTACAAAGGTCCATGGAATGCTTGTCACCTGTCACAAATCAGATGCAACAGGTGCAATGCAGACGTCCCAAATACTTGGTGCAACACAGAGGTGCAGACGTCCCGATTCAATGTGCAGGTTCAAACTTCCCAACAACTCTCTCTCTCTCTCTCTCTCTCTCTCTCTCTCTCTCTCTCTCTCTCTCTCTCTCTCTCTCCATTAAAGAAGGAACTAATTTCATGTTATAGTAAGACAAAGTAAAAATTTCAGATCAATATAAATAAAGTCAGAGCGATGGAATAACATTAATACTTAATAAGAAACTGACGCATAAACTTAGGGAAGAATTTTAGAATTGAAATTTACAACAAACTCTGGACGTTCTTTTCTTTTCGGTGACACCCAACACTGAAAATAGATTTCTGTTTTGAGAAAGTGCAGTGATATTTATCCGCTTAATATCACACTTGTAACCGACGCTGCGAAAACTTGAGTCCTTTTCTAAATCTGCTGGCCAGCGATCTGATTGTTTTAAATTCCTGCAGAGCGACTTCGATTTCGCCTCACCTATCCATGATAATGAACAGTCTGGTTATTTAGATCTTTCCGTTGAATAATATTCGACCTGACGCTGGGAAACGTCAATATATTATTATCATTTCTTATGAATGAATATGGAACATATCTTCCCGGATCCATGGGCCCTGCTTGCTCAATATGGTATGAATAAAATCAACATAATGAGCATCATTAGGTGGGCACGGTCATACAGGCTATCTAAAAAGTGCTCAAGCTTAAAATTCTGTGGTTTTCTGACTTGAATATGTACAGAACGTCCTGCTTTCCTTCTCTACACACAACTCTATTAATATTCGTCGACAAATCAATCGAGTGTTTTCAAAACGCCAACTTGTACCACCTTGTCCGCACGCGTGCCTTTTTTTTTTTTTTTTTTTTTTTTTTTAAGTTTGTCCGTCCGTCACTTCCTTTCACTCTTGGAGGTCTGTTTCAACGCTGATTTTCTGATAGCGCATTGCGTTCACTTGAACAGCACTTATATACTTTTACAATAATTTAGTTGCAACACTCCTCCTTTTGTTTACATATGCCTCCATTAACCGCCACCCCCCTCTCTCTCTCTCTCTTCGGATCTCTCTCTCTCTCCTCTCTCTCTCTCATCTCTCTCTCTCTCTCTTCGCTTACGCTGGATAAGATTCCTTTGCTCCCAATGTCGTTTGTTATGAAGACCTTCATAAGATATAACCTCTCTCTCTCTCTCTTTAACGGAGAAAATACTTGCTTCATTCTACATGTAAACGTCAGCCTTTTAAAAAAGTAATTTCTTCATTTCTGGCATACGCCCACATACCATCACCCTTCTTTCTCTGTAACTTTCAGAATCTCATCAATTCACCACAATAACACAGCCTCAACCTCAACTTCCTTTCCTAAGTTTGTGTTAACAAGTTAATCTCAGAACAGTTTCCAAACTTGTTAGCATTAACATTCCTCGGAGGATCAATGGCCATGTTACGAGTTTCGGTTCGTTCCCCCCCCCCCCCCCCCCCCCTTTTTTTTTTCCCCCGATTTTGGAATTGATAGCACCGTCGCTTCCCTGAATTATATACGTCTCCCGGTTGTTGAGAGCATGGAGGTGGCGGCTTTTTTCCTTCCCCTCTTTCCTCCAGCTCTTACTTAAACCATGACATTTAATCAACGAGATCTGAATATACGTAATGTTATACACTCGGGAAGGATACATTTTCCATGGTTCATTAATGTATTTAATGGGAGATATCCGAATGATATGACTAACAAAGAAAAAGTGAAGAAAAGTGTGAATTTCGTGAATCTGACCCACAGACGCAAAAGAAGGTTCGATCGGTCTTAGGTTATCAAAGAGAAACTTTAACAAGACCACCGAGCTGATTAACACCTCTCTTAGGGCTGATCCGAAGGATTAGATTTTAATTTTCGTGGCTAGGGACCAATTGGTTACTTAGCAACGGGACCTACAGCTTATTGTGGGATCCGAACATTATATCGAGAAATGAATTTGTAATCAACAGAAATAAATTCCACCGGTTCTGCATTATTGGCAGAAGCGGGGAGCGAATACTGTTATGAACCTTTTTGGGTTCGACAGTTTCTTCAAACAAACATATATAACATAAATAACATACATAACATACATGGAAAAAGTATCGGGACTAATAAATTCTGGCAGCAATTGAGACTGACAAAGGAGGACGAAACCAAATAATACAAAAACAGACCTTAAGACTAATATTTTATATATAAATTTAACAACAGTTTCAATTCAGTATTTACTTGAAAGTATCAGTGGCAAAGCAAAAACGTTTAAGCAAAAATAACCATAACAAATTTGATCTGAAAATCATCAGATTAGGAAAATAACAAACAATCAACATAACAGTCTTTAACAAAATGATTGAGTCAGTACATCAATAACCAAAAATAAACATTCCATGTAAGCAGGGGAAAAATAATTACTTTACATAAAGGATTAGTAAAATGCCATTACAATTATTACAGTAACCTTAGTACGAGCAGTTAGCAAATAGTTAATAAGAGACAACATAAGGTTACAATTATAGAAACAAATTAACAATAATGGACCATAAAAATCACAAGCAGGGTTAACAAATTATGCCACAAAAACACAGTTTCGATTTCATGATTACCTTAAACATTAACATCAAAACACTGGGGAAAACCTAAAGCACAAAAGCCTTCTACAGTAAATGCTGCAGGGCTCTCCACACCCAGGAAACCGTGGCAACTTGCAGAGATAACCCGAGGACCCACTAAGAATACCTCCTGAAGAAATTCACCCAGCCGAAGCAGTACACACAACGCAGACGAAGCTGCCCTTCAGAACACAGACGAAACTGTACACACAACGCAGACGAAACTGCCCTTCAGGAGAACACAGACGATGCTGCAACTCTGAAGTCGTGGTCCTCAACATTAACGTAGACGAAGCTGCTAACCCAGACAAAACTGGCTCTGATGAACATCTTGATGTTCGCCCTTAACCCTGCAGGTCCTGAATTATAAACCAATTAGCCATTACAGACTCCAAACGTGACTGGACAGAACCCCCTTGCTGCTCATAACCTGTTCAGGTCTCTGTACCTTACTGACTGAAGCAGTCACTCAGACCTGACCTCCACCTTTTCTACCAACAAACGAAAGGTGAGATACGCCTCACAGGGAAACAACTTGAAACAACCGTTTCGATCGTCCGAGACAAGAAAACTATAAATGAGGTGCTTAATACCCACATGGAATGATTCATTTACGTATACAAGCGGACTTAGTCTTAATATAGGGTTACTTGGCTTAATCTAGAAAAGCAAAGAGATAATAATGATGTTCAGCATACGGGAGACGACAATGATAACAGATATATTTACGGCAGCCAGTAAAAGCCGAGAATGAAAGACCGAGGTTCATAAAGTGTTTCTTGCCACACTGACGTGGGATTTAATAAAAGGACGAATACACCTGAGCAATTTGAATGAGAATATGGCAGACAGATTTTTGCAAATACGTCGATGCCAGAGACAAAAGCTCATGATCACATTGGGGAAGTATGAAATCTGGCTGGGCTAAGTATTAGAAACCAAATCAAGTATTGGTCTGGCACGTGTAAAATGAATTGAAGGTTGTTCCATTCGTAGAGGAAGGGTTCCCTCATCAAGTGTAAATTCGTAGATTAAAAGGGGGTTTGTAAAGCTAATCTAGAAAAGGCAGATAATTGCAGATGATTAAGAGTTGAACGTTAGAGCGAGGGGGAGCTACGGACTTTGAGGGCATCTGCAAGAGGAGAAAGTTCAAACCAAATACCAACAAGAATTCAGTTATGAAAGTAAATCGAGGTTAGGAGGGTGGAAGGGGAGAAACCTGGACTGGTTGACTAATAAGTATATATAGGAGCAAATGGTGCTTATGGCAGTAGTATGGATTAAAATGGGGGTCACAGAACGGGTGTAGCAAGGAAGCTACCAGGTGCCTTGCAAAGGCATGAAAATGAGCAACACTGTGCAATGTATGAAAGCAGATGCGAGCTGGTTAAATGACGGCCACGTGCCAAGGCTTGTCTAGACCGGTCAAGCGGTTCCGATTTTTATAGAGCATAAAACATATAGACAAGGAAACAAATCCACATACAAACATCCACTTTTACATATCTATATATATATATATATATATATATATATATATATATATATGTGTGTGTGTGTGTGTGTGTGTGTGTGTGTGTGTGTGCGTGTGTGTGTGTGTGTGTGTGTGTGATATATATATATTTCTAGAAAAAGCACGGGCGCATTTCTGTACAAATAAATATATTCACAGTATCTGACTATTGATCTAGATGGGTCTTGCAAGTATGTCAGAAGAGATTGAACACTTGTATGTAATTAATATTTCTATTTGAATAATGGATTGACCTTTCAGTCTATATACTCCTCATGAAAAGACTTGATTACATCAAACCGACTCACAAATTTTGCAGAGGGAAAATTCAATTATGTATTTGGGCGGACGACGGATCGTGGACGCATCGTTAAAAAGAATTGGGAGTCGTCTCCTCCATCCATATGCTACTTAACTGACATCCATTAAAATATTTAATGAAAGAGAGACGCGGCTCGAATGAAGATGGTACCTTTTAAACTGAGATCCGTCATGGGCATTATGAATCCATTTTCGTTAGGCATTTATTATTTGGTTATCTTATTTATCATTAATAGACTTTATGTGCATTTACAATAGGGGATCAAAACGACAGAGTTGCTTGAAGATGTTACTATTAGGTGCGAAGGAATAAGTTAACCAATGCACGTAAAAATGTCGACGCTTATTTTTTCCTAATGTTATCGAGGTTTACTTTAACACAAAACCTCCATTTTTCATTGCTGGGAAAGAAGCAATTTTCCTCATATGCGTTTAGGGGGAAAATTACAATTCTTGAAGACAAAGATATAAATAGTTAGCTTCCATCTGGTATAACAAAAATCTAGTTGTTAATTTCTAATGACCAATGATAATGAACCCAAAATGGAAGTAGGAAAAGACCTAAATAAAACAAAAAATTTGTAGCACACAACTTACCATTACTAATATTTTCCGTAGTAAGTATAATTTAATAAAAGAAGTTCCGTTGGCACGTAAAGGGCAATATCAGATGAACCTATTTTGCTTAATGGGAGACAAGTGGCAGGGATATTCTTCCACTGAATAGTTACGTTTTATTATCGCCCTGTAAGGACGACAATTCGCCAAATGTCCGTCCTTCCTCTGCACATACTTTTCATACCAAGTACTAAAATGTAGAGCATTTCACGGCCTATCCGCCGATATATATATCATATAAAAATGTACTCTCTGCACGAAGATATATGTATATTTTCAGCTGCGATGAAACACAATCGCAGCGGGGGCTCGTCCTTTTTTGTATGTGCGTGCGTGACGGACACAATGTTTCTGTCCGCACTGATGCCTCATATACAGCCGTCTCTGTTCAATAAAGTCTACGGGCTGCTCTAGGAGCAAGAGCCCGTGCTGGCACAAGGCCAGCTTAATCTCAAACAACAACTTTAATAAAGTTAGTTCGAGCTTTCCCCTTGTCTGATTCCAGTCCTCATAGCCCTCGGATTACTTCATGCACTGATCCCAACCTAACTACGAAATGCAACATCACGAAGGGAAAAGGAACTAACGCATGTTTATATGGCTATACAAGTCGAACAAAGGGACTGTAGGAAAGCATACGAACGGACATAACTTCTCTATGAAATGGCTCAGTGTAAATTATAGTCAAGGAAAGTAAATCTTGTGGTAATGGTTACATTCAATAAAATATCTGTTCACTTTCACATTTGCACTCGTACTATTAAACACTCACAATACTGTGTGTGTGTGTGTGTGTGTGTGTTTGTGTGTATTTATCAAATGGAATCTCTTTTGAAGTTGAATAAATATCAGAAAGCAATGGTATCATCGCATTGTAAGCCTATTTGTATACTCATGGCTAAGTACGAATGTGCATATTTAAGAATACTTGGGAAAATATGTAGATGTAGGTATTTATGAATGTACATTTTTTTAGCAATGCAAAAAAATCCATTAAATTTTACTATCTTAACAAATTATTGAACGCGTGAATATCTGCCGTCATTGTTAAGCCTATCAAAAATCTGTGTGCGACAACCCAAATATTAGATACAAAACTTTGAACTCTACTGACATTTTCCAATTCAACAGGATTTTTAAAAGCAATTTATGATTAACAGCGCTGCCTCTGGATGTTTTGCATACGACTGGCTGAAAGCAGATGAAATGGCGTCATCAAAACTAGGTCAAACAATCCCAACAAAGACAACGAAATGAGTTCGACTAACTTTGGTCAAAGGCCAATATGAAGGCGAACTTTAGATGAATGAACCTTCCAAACATCTAAACAGATACGCTGCAACGTGACTTAGAATTCACATCGATACGATTCAATACGCAAACACAGACATTTTAGTAACCATATTTGGAACGGTCGAAGTCAGATATGCTTGTTTCGGATCGAGATCCGCTCAGGTTCTTTAATACAATAAACAAAACGGATTCAACACCAACAATTGAAACACGGAATACGAATATAGAAAGAAACTCAAACAGAACAGAAGTTTATTTACAAGCTTATTCACAAAGATAAATGCAGAATGGTTTCTCCTATGCACATAACAAAATTTAATCTGACTGTGTGTGAAAAGGGGAAACTGCAGTAATGGAATACTTGCTGGCCAGTAGTGCAGCTGTTGAGATCGGTTATTAGAAGCGATGGCTTCACAACGGGGCAGTAAAAATCCCAATGAGCTTCTTATCTTCACACTGCAGGAAGGAATGACTGAGTTGAAACTTAAAGGGCCGGTTACTTCCCGAAACCACTTGCAGGGCACTTCTTCACAAAAAAGGTTTACTCGGCATCAGGACTTCTTTCTCTCCGACTACGAACTACGGACTTGACTTTCTTATTTCCGTTTCCACTCTCTCTCGTAAGTCCTCTTCATCTCTGATCCTTCATCTCTTCCTTCTTCTCATATCTCTGATGATCTGATCTCTTCACTTCCTCAGAGTCCTATATATATACGTCGATCTTGGGGCTGTAAGGGCGGAGTTAGAAGGCTCTCGACGAAATGTTACATCATATTCAAAGCCTTCGTGTTGCTGCCGACGTCCGCGCGCTGGAGTTCCACAAAACAACAGAGTATTCTCGAACAATCATGAGAACAGACGTCCCAAATACGTGCGGGAATGCCTCCTTGCTGCAGACCTACTCGAAGATGATACATTTTCCTTTCCTTTCATGAATTTTTCTTCCCTATAAAGCGATTACCATGACAATGCTGCTGAGGGGAATTTTTTTTTTAGCAATTTCTTATGAAAGCAGTACAAGCTTATTTTAGACATAAACTCATCACGGATGACTGAATTCAGAAGGATAAGTTGGATATATTAGGGATTTCGTATCTACAGCACGCTGATTGGGCTATGTCTAATCATTTTGCAATGGATGTACGTTACGATCATTTCCAAATATATCACAAAAAAGTATTTATTTGGTATATACATACATACATATACATATATAATATATATATAATATAGATATATATACTATATTATAATATTATGTATAATATTTATATATTATATATTAATATTTATAATAATATTATCTATATATATATTATATAATATTATATAAATTTTTATATAATATGAAATAAACAGTACTAATTCATACGCTACTTAATCCTACATAAAAGGAGGTTTTAGACATACATGGTACTTTCCATGAACACAGTGTATTAATTAATTACAAACAAGAAACTGCTTAAATGTTATGTATTTAGTAGCCTAGGCTCGAAGTTACCTAAATGGTGATTGCAAAAATCTCCGTTTATTATACATAAAAATAATCTAATTTTGTAAGAATCGGATTTCTAGGGTTAATGTTAACTATGGAGGTCAGGGGGTTCCTGATGATGTTATGCACTGGTGTTTAAAACTATCAGAAAGAGAGCATAGTGTTTCAGCCACAGGCCAATCACTGGGACGTCCGAGGTCATTCAGCGCTAAAAGTGAAATTGAGGGTAAAAAGGTTTCCAAAGTGTAACAGAAGAAAAACCTGGCAGTTGCAACATATGAATCAACTGTTAGGAGAGGGTGGACTTTCCTCCGTGTCCTTTGTTAATGTATCAAACCCGCTATCTGCTGATGAGAAAAATGAATCGAGTATAATAATAATGGAAGACGCGTGAGCTGAATGCCTCTGAAATAGCAGTCACTTCCAATAACACTGCCATAAACGAGGGACTTCTTCCTTCCAAATGATAAAAGAAATCCGAACTGATGTTACTGTCAGTCCGAACGAAAATGAAAGCAACGACTTCGTTCTTGAATTAAATATTCCGTAGGTATTTTGGTACATCGGCTGTGAACAAATTTTACTCAATTTGTTAAATGGGGAGTTATCACGGGAGGGAAAATTCAAAACCCGTCGAATTGCGCTTGTTTGAGGGACTGGTCAAATTGCTGTGATTTAGTCGAGAAATTCGGAGGCAGTTTCATAATAACTAATGAAAGTTATTTCATGGGCAGTTTTCATAATTATTACGGAGTTTCATCAGGGAATATACACCTATATTTGTTTTTATTTCATCTATAATTGCTTTATGTAATTTGTCTTAAAGCTCATTCTGTTGTTTACGTTCGGATTGAAGGACATCTCTGATCGAGCCTCAGCAGTCCTTGGGGATATTACCATAAAAGAGTACATTAATGGCTAATCTTTCATTACAGAACTGTATTATATCTGCCAGACAAGTAACTTTCATTATCATCGCATTCATACCGTCGGAAAATATCCACATACAAACCTGCATGATGTTTACATATCGCACACTATACACAAACATACACGTATGCTGTACATTTAGACAAACATTCATGTATTGTACACTTATACAAAGGGAGGCTTTTATATTTCGCCTATGCATATATATATATATATATATATCAATATATTAGTATATAATATATATATATTTATTTCGCCTATGCATATATATATATATTAATCTATATATATAGAATAGATATATCTAAATATATATAATTGCTTGTGTTTGTTAATGTAAATTATACTATATATAATATATATATGTATAATTTTACATAACAAACACAGCAATTATATATATATATATATATATATATATATATATATATATATATATACATATATATATGTATGTATATATATATATATATATATATATATATATATATGCATAATCATGAGTATATACTACACTTATACATAGAAAAGCTTACATACGACACACGTACATCAACATAAAAGTATCCAAGACATAAATAATATATATACATGGCTCTATACACATAAAAATAAGCCGCATACAGAACACTTATTCATGAACATACATGTACGCAGACTATGTACTTTTACAGAAACACGTCCGAATACTTGAAATACAAGACTGAGGGGGATGATCGGTTGCTTTCTCGTCCTTCTCCTCCCAAAAATAAATGCGAGGAGGACAAAGGGCCATCGTTTATCCCATTCTTTTAAAAGCCTCGTCATAAATCTGGTCGAGACCTCATATAAGAGAAGGATCGTAATCATTGTGGGGTTTAAAGGCTTAATGTTACCGAATTCTGGGAAATTTTGCCATTTACTCCGAAGGCCAACCACACTTAGGGTCGGCATTCCTCGAACATCACGTAGCTGAAATGATAATGCTCGTTTGGGAAATGAGGCCTATATATGTCTGTCTTTACACACACACACACACACACACACACTACACATCTATCTATCTATCTATCTATCTATCTGCGTGTGTTCAAATACTCATCTAAGGTAGCACGCTATGTGATGCATAATGCCTATTTAAAATGCATGCCAAGCAATCACAATATATCTTGAAGGAAAAGTGAAGATTTATGATGAAATATATAATTTTCATACAATAAACCGTTACTGATGAAACTGAAAAAAATTATTCCTTATTTGCATTAAACGAGTATATGCTCATCTTTTATACCTAGTAAACCTCCGAGAGAGAGAGAGAGAGAGAGAGAGAGAGAGAGAGAGAGAGAGAGAGAGAGAGAGAGAGAGAGAGAGAGAGAGAGACTTAAACTATTAGACAGCAGTTGAAAGTTGTGGTAATTATCTGTCTGTTGTAATGGTCGCTTAACTTTTAAGATGGTCTGGAAAATAACGTTGTTTCATTAGCGTTTTTCATTTAATCCCCGAAGAAGAAGAAGAGGAAGAAGAAGAAAGCAGGATTTTTATTTGGTTCTAACAGTCTTTTCTGTCTTCTTATTTGCCATTTCTGCTTCATGGAAATATTGCGGTAGTTTACAAAATGATCATTATCAGAAGTGAGATGTTCACTACGATAGATATGATATTATAGTGCCTGAATTCCTTTTCTTAAAACCAAGACTCAGCTAATGAATTTTTACTTTCTGAAATACTTTATTTCATGGTTTCCCCTTTGTGATTAAACGTAAAATATTTCGAGATTTCCAACGTAAATACTTTCAGAGTTTCAGAAAACATCTATTTCAAACTTTCATTCGATCGGAGTATTTTTGTTTTGTCTCCCCTAATTTAGTAACTTTCTGCGGTAATTGTTTACCCCGGGAACAGAAATGTGTTTCTTTATAAAGTAATCACATAATTCAGTTACCTTTTGTAACAATGTTACAGGCCGTCACAAACAGCGTCTGACAATAATTATTTCTGGGGAAAACTGTAAGGCGAGGAAAAATACTCCACTGACAAACAGGTCTGAAGCCATGTCTACCAAGTTTTATAAATAAATATCCGAATCCTTGACAAATTATTAGAAAAACAAAATGTAAATAAATAATTTATGATCTTGTCATTTGAGAAGCTAATTGCAATCGCCATTTTGCAGCCAAGCCAGTCATTACTCCTGAATAGCAAGAATAAGAAGACACCAACATCCTTTAACGTTGCACTGACAGATACAAATATGTTTTTCTTATCTAAATTTAGTGGTGCAAACTCGGTTTACTGATGCGATAAGTGTTCAGAAGTTTTTTCTTCCCAGGTATTAATCTGACGACGTTTTTTTCGGCCATGAAAAAGTATATATAGACAATGTTCTGCAAAACATCATCAGAAATGTGAAAGGATTAAAATATGAAGTCGTATTCATTAATGAAAACATAATCTATTTGAAATATATCACTTTGCAAAGAGGATCTGTTATCATAGCTGAAAGCCTGTATCCCTGTCTCAGACTTCTTCAAAAATATGCAAGGAACAAAAATATACAAGGAATTTTTTCTTCAGCGTTGGAGCGGTTTTCGGTTTCAGTTGCAGTTCCCTGATTATTCTCGCTTCTAAAACATTTCATATTTTGAGCAGAATTCCAGATAAAGAAAATTAAGCACAAAAATAATAATAATAAAAAAAATCAATCTGTTCCCATGCATGAACATTAACGACAGTAATGGCAAAGGTCAGGGAGCAAAGTCACTGGGAGATTTTTCTTAACTATTCGGAATACCAAATTACACTACATGAGGATTTATATTCTTTTTTTCTAAGCCTACTTAAGGACTTTAATCTTTTTCCTTCATACTGAACATACCGAAAAATATTCAATACAGTTCGCGCTTAGCAACTTTATACGGTATCATTTTTATATTGTTTTCAGTTTCACTTACAAACTGTAATAATTCAGCCACACTCAAAGTTATGACCACAAAACATTCTTATCCATTTTCGAGGATCATGCTTTAAAGTTTTAATTTTAATTATGACTGTCAGCACATGTTTGTAATATTAAACATACGCTCAAAGTAACTGATAGCTTGGTATTACTATATAAATATGGGTAACATTATTGGTTCTTCAAACAACTTGCCCTGTATCCCGTAAGTCAAATTCAGGCGATAGACTTTGCGCCACCATAAGCTGTGTAAGTCGCCTTTTACACCTCCATTCTTCATACATGTAAATATCACTTGTCATATTAACTTTCTTAATCTTATGGGAGCAATCGTCTCCCTCAGGAACGCTTTGTCATGATATAAAACGCTGCACTTTGCAGGTTCATCGCCTACCAGGCCAACGTTTAGATTTTGATACTCGGAACTGTGAATCCGTGGCTCCAAGAGAACCGTGACAGTGGCCTTCCTAATATCACTTAGGGTAGGCTTCGTATATAGGGCATATCTTTACAAAGATCTTATATGCCCAAATTTTTGTCTTGGTCACATTGTTTTTTAACAGAGACACGCTGCACTTGTTAAGGCACTTTCATTAAGGCATTGATATTATGAATTAGCTTATAGGACATTCACACAATGACACTAATGTATGATCTTCATAGTGAGCGCGTCTCTGCAACTTACTATGCATTAAGGGATCGCGAGTCATCGTTTTTCTCAAATATCTTTCAAACTAATTATTTGATCGAAATGGCACTTTAAACACATTGTACAAGGCACCTCGCTCTAATTTTTGGTAATATGGCGCATTGTCAAATGGTGTTAGTTAAGGCGTTTACTCTTGACTTTCAAGGTGTTGCCAAGCATTGCCAACTTATGTATGCTTTCGAACGTGCTTTACTCTGAGATCGGACAGCAAAGGTGCGGACGGCCAGACAAAGTTGTCTTTTATAGAAAACTAAAAGCTGGGGAAAAAAGTATCTATACAAGATTTATGAGATATAAATTCAAGATAGCCAGTGAAAGGATTAGAGACTAGATGAGTGGGAATGATGTAGTACGCAAAGGGCGTTGATGGTAATGGGTAGTCCCGTTCTTCCCTACCTCCCTCCCTCACCCTTTTCCTCCTCATCCCTCCCTCAACCCACTTTCCTGGCCTTCCCGTCTCCCCCGCCACCCGGTCCCTTTCCTGCCTATAATATCATATCAATTGAACTTGAATGTAATGCATATGTTGGTTCTTGTTGAATCTGTGTTCATTTAATTATTATTATTGTATTTTCTTAGATTATATAAATGAGAGTAGGCTAAAGAGCGTATGACCGTCACCCTGTTCACCACGGTCTCCTCACTTCCCCTAAATCCCCCAAGAAGGAGGAGATTTGTCTACTTCCTTAATGCTCAGCAGGTGAATTGCCGTAAAGGAGAACAAAAATAGAAAATGGGTATAATTTGGGGGATACTACTCTCATAATATCATTGTATATGTGTTTCTCAAATCGTATCACACTGGCATTTCGTTTCTACTAATCTAACGCCAGTATTATGGATGTAATTCTTGTACCGTATATACTGAGTTTAGTGAATGAGTTGAGTTTCTTGCCTCTTGAATTGTATTACTTATCATTAATGTAAGTGTTACCTATTACCCTTTGTTTTCAGACATTTAACAGTTTTTTTTATAAAGAAGGTATCCAGTTTTTTCCTCATTCATAATCAGTTAAGAAATCATAATTGAAGAGTTGCTCGATTTTTATTCCTTGACGGCAACAGACCAAAAATGCTGGTGATATATATTTATCAATAGATATCCTGACATATATTATCTGAGTTTACTTGTTGCTTATAAATTTTAATGATAGGAATTCTCAACTCTAGCAGTTCACAAGTGCATCTTAAAGAAAACGGAGATGTTTACTTAATTATTACCCCGTGACAATCAGGTAACCAAAATTAAATCTCCCAGTTTGACCGACAACCCAGTATATAATTAACACTGCTATTTAGAGTGGTAAAGGAATTATGAAATCGGTCTCTCTCTCTCTCTCTCTCTCTCTCTCTCTCTCTCTCTCTCTCTCTCTCTCTCTCTCTCTCTCTCTCTCTCTCTCTCTCTCTCTCTCTCTCTCTCTCTCTCTCTCTCTCTCTCTCTCTCTCTCTCTCTCTCGCGTGTATCAGTATTATTATAAATTGAAAAGCGATGAAAACAATTGAGAATATCACAGGAACTTTATTCACAGTCTTCGTCACTATCAAGGGAAGAATGATCATCGTTATCTCTGTCGATGTTGATAATTACGGGGTCTACGGGTTTGTGGATGTTGTCCGTGGACCAAAATTCATCCTCGAAGGTTCCGGACCGTCTCACTTACCTACCGAGACTGACCCTTAACGTACTATTAGCTTTCTCCATTTATTTATATGGTTTGGAGTCGTATTGCAAATGCATTTCTGCAACGACGCGGACAAAGTAACATGGCGGCCATGACAGCCATGAAAAATCAGTCATCAATGACGCATTAAATGCTTATAGTGTGAATGCTGCAGCCGACAGACAACCCCTTAGCATTACGGTATTACCTGACACGCCAAGGATACTATAAACAGAAAACATTGGGAAAAATTAATCATTATTATGATCATTATGTCAAACCTCCCATTCATCTTCATTATGAACTCTCCAATTATCTGCTGGTATTGAAAAATCTCATGGAAAATGGTATTTTAGTTCATATTGTAAATTACATTGAGGTATTGGGGGGTTAAAAAAAACAGCGATAACGAGTGAGAGAAAGGGAGATAGGGAGGGAGGGAATGACGTAGGGAGAGAGGGAGGGAGAGAGGGAGAGAGGGAGAGGGAAGGGATGGGGGATAGCAGATGTTCGGATCTGTAAATGAGACCTGCTGACTTTCACGACTTTCCCTTTAAAAGTCAAGAGTAAACCTTAACTAACACTAATTTGACAATGAACTATGTTACCAAAAATTGGGGCGAGGTGTCATGTACACTGTGTTAAAGTGCCATTTCGATCAAATAATTAGTTTGAAAGATATTTGAGGAAAACGATGACTCGCGGGCCCTGAAATCCATAGTAGTTCATCAGGCTATAAGTGCAGTAGAGAATCATTCCAGTTTTGACATGAAAGGTGACTTATAACAACGAATCTAAACGTGTTTTGTTGAACCCTATATCTATTGATTAAAAGCAGTTTCTGGCTATTTTTACTTTTTAGCCTGTGAAACGGAAGTCATTGAATTGTTCTTCACATACTTGTGGGTAAACAACTGAAATAATAAAAAAAACACAATACTACCATATAAACTTTTATATAGAATTCCTTAAGCACATTCCCTTGTCATTTGATTTCCCTTACCAGCATCAAATTAATGACAGAAGCAACTTCCTAGATCGAAAACTATTCTTCGCTGTGGCTCTTGGCATTACTGCACGTCTTCGCTAATGACTCCAATTAGCAGTTACTTCAACCTGAATGACTCAACAACGTCTGAGAAGGGCAATTACTTGTAAAGGACACGATTGTTCTCACGCTGGTGAATATCAAAGTGATTTTGCGAATTCAATTTATTAGAATATGTTGTTATCTATATACTTTTTAATCTATGTAAAGTATTCGCGGTTTCTGTATCTTGATGTCCTCATAGGATGTTGGTCAAAATATGTTTGTGTATATGTCTAATGTTTTTATGTGACATCTACCATAATATCTGGTCTAGTAAGGGTGGCATTATATGAGTAAAAACTGAAAAACAGACAGAAAAACAAGAATTCCGACTTTCTCTCTCCTAAACTGATGTCGCTGTCCGGTTCTTCATAATTAGAAGATTGTGCATTAATGATCGGGAAATTAACATCAGGAAACCGAATTGAGAACATTTATCTATTTATTACAACTTAGAATAAACTATCGATTGCTTCTGATAAAGAAAATGTATCCTTATGTCCAAATACACATAACTAGCAGTAATTACAATAAAAACTCTAAGGTTTTATCATACCTCATTTCACGTACTCGATAAAAGTAATATATGATTAAAAATGAAAGAAAATGTATCCTAATGTCCAAATACACATAACTATTAGTAATTACAATAAAAACTCTAAGGTTTTATCATACGTCATTTCACGTACTCGATCAAAGTAATATATGATTAAAAATGCTTTTCTTTCCAATGCTTAATCATTTTGTATCAAGGTTTGTGTTTTAGGTTTGATGGGATTTGTTTAGGTTTAGCAGGGGGTGTTTAAGTTTAAAAGGCGGTGTGTTTAAGTTTAGTGGAAGGTAAATGAAACCGTTACCAGAGTAATGTCTAGTTAAAAGGGGCAGTACAGTAATACCTGGATAAAACTGACTGACAGCAAAGTAATGCCTGGGGGACAGTCACCACAGTAATAGCTGGATAAAAGATAGAGTCAGCACAGTAATTCCTGGATAAAAGGGACAGGCAGAACAGTAAGACCTGCATAAATAGGATAGTCACCATAGTAATACCATCTGGATAAAAGGGACAGTCACCACAGAAATACCTGGACCAGAGGGACAGACAGGACAGTAGTGTCTGGATAAAATGGATAAATGGGACAGCCACCACAGTAGTACCTGGATAAATGGAACAATCACTACAGATATGTATGGATAAAAGGGACAGTCAGTACAGTAATACCTGACTAAAAGGGTAATTCCTGGATAAGTAGTAACTGGATGACTGAGACAGTCACTACAGTAATATAAGGGCAAAAAGGACACTCACTACAGTAATATCTGGATAAAAAGGACAATCAGTACAGTAATACCTGGATAAAAGGGGCAGTCACCACAGTAATATATAGATAAAAGTGGCAGTCATCACAGTAATATATGGATAAAAGGGACAGAGTACAAATATACCTGGATAAATGGGTCAGTCACCACAGTAATATAAAGATAAATGGGACAGTTAACCAGTAATTCCTGGATAAATGGGACAATCAGTACAGTAATATTTGGATAAAAGGGAAACTCACAACAGTCACCAAAGTAATATTTGTATAGCTGAGTGGAACAGTTACTACAGTACTATCTGGATAAATGGGACAGTCAGAATAGTAATATTGGGTAAAAGGGACAATTAGTACAGCAATTCCTAAATAAATGGGACAGTTACCACAGTAATATCTGAAAAAAGGGACAGCAAGTCTAGTAATTTCTAGATAAAAGGGCAGTCCACACAATTTCCCGGGCAGCACAGGCTTGTTAGCTAATATATTATATACAAGCTGACCAACCCGGCACTGTCCAGGAAAACTGAATTACAACCGATAAACACACTCACTCTCTCTCTCTCTCTCTCTCTCTCTCCTATCAAGATAATTGCTTCAATTGCAATGCTCAGCATTTTAAACATTTTATATTTCAACCCTTCACACATCCCATTCCTATCGGGGCTGAACTTAAGACTTGAAGGGCATCGCGATGTCACCATTCATCTCAAGCGACCTTGGAAACTATGGATTAAACACTAATTTTTGTCGTTTTCGTTATTTTTACATATCACCCCCTTTGGTGCCAGTGACATCTTACCCCCACAGCATTCTTTCCCAAATGGTGAGCCATATGCATCACGAAATGACATATGATGAATTCATAGAGTTTATTTAGTTACTAATTCTATGGGCAGAACCAGCCCCGTTTCAGGGAAGCCCTTTGCCCCACCCCCTTTGGTGAACTTTGGTGGTAGTGATATCTCACCCCGACAATATTCCTTTCCAGATAGTAAGTCATATGTCGACCAAGTTTAGTTGAAATTGCTTTATGCGTTTCAGAGTTATGCAGAAACAAACACACATACATACATTTTTCAATGTGATGATATATCAGAGAGAGAGAGAGAGAGAGAGAGAGAGAGGGATCAAATGGAAATTTAATAGAGGCAGGCAAGGCATCGAGAGAGCAATCTTTTTCGCAAAATATCTGTCTCCATTTTTGAAGAACCGAAATCAGAAGTGTTCGAGTTTGAAGGCAAGCGCGGAGCATCGAAAGATGGACCTTACGCCAATATGAAGAAAGACGAGAGAGAGAGAGAGAGAGAGAGAGAGAGAGAGAGAGAAATGAACAACATCAGTAACATCGCCAGCTGATACTCGAGCGCAATGTGGTATTCTTCTCAATAGTAAAAATAAACTGAAAATAAAAAGCGAAACCAAATTCCATCAGGACATACAAAAAAGATTTCCGTTGCTTGGAATAACAGTTTTAATTGGTTCTACCGATGAGAGATGACTATCGTTCAACGGACGAAAAATTCGCATATTTCGGTGTACTTGTACCTATCAAATTTGCATTCCCGAGGACACGTTACTTCATCAGTAATTTTCTGCCATGTTTTCAACTATCATCTAGATGGGGGTTCTCTTGAAATTGTCACTCTGATGGCGTTCATTTTTTTCAGGAATCAAATTACATATTTTTGGTTGTAAACTTACCATGCAAACATTTTTCTCCCATATATCTTTGCAAAGACAATCAATATTCTAGCTGGCGCTTAATATCAGCAACATACTTAGCATGTCGATCTTGCGACGTCAAACCTTTCATGTCCTTAAATGAACTCCATCCAATTTAGGTTGCCAAACGCAATAAAAAGTTGACGCCCAGATAGAGAGGACTGCATCTGATTTTACTTCACTTCGCTTACGCATCTTCACTTTGACTTCACAAATACATATAGTTTTTAAAGCACATGACGCTTCATGCTTTATTTGATGGTTTATTTTCGCATTATTTCGAATCAAAGGACTTCTTTAAATAGCATCCTTCTTTTATCGGATTCCGTCTCTCAATTACAATTCCATTTAACACATGACAGCTAAAGCTTTTATGAAAGCGACGCACCTGCCCCTGAAAGGTACATAACAAAGAGTAATTAAATTATTCTCCTGTGATGCTTCTTGAGACGTTACCTACTGGAGTGCTGATTAACTCATTCAGAAACTGTCTTAGCAACTCCATTAAACAGATGAAAAAGGAAATCCACCCCTTCCTGATCTGAGAAGAGTCGTCTTAGTAAAATCATACAATAATCTTGGATCTCTTTAATGGAGGGTAAGAAAACCCCTTCAATCTGAAGCTTTCTCTGTCATGTAGAGAGAAAATATTTCTCTCTTTTTTTTCCAAATGAAACGTGTTTCTAATGGCCATTAGTGCGAACGAACGTTGACTGTAAGATAAGTGGGTCCTATAGTGATAAAAAGAATGAATTAGCTCTTGGAAGTTAAAAGTGACAGTATTCTATGTGAGGGAGGAACCAATTCGTGTCACCGTTTGGAACCATAACAAGAGATGAACTGGGTTCCAAAAAATGCGTGTAAATACTCTAGGTGGGAAACCATGGATATGTTGAGTTACAATAAACAGCAAAGAAGTTGATATTTGTGAAAAAGAAGTCAAGATTTTTTCTAAATAGGGAAAAAGGGGAGGTGGGAACGCTTTTGCGTGACATGTACAATAGGAAAAAAATATTTAAGTTAAGCGACAATTTTGTTTTGAATAAGGGCTCAATTGTTTTATAGATGGGTTTGAAAATGACTGTTGTTCTTATACATAGAACAGTTTCTAGTTAAAAACATTAATTTCTATATCAAGAATGAATAAAATTCATACAGTTAAGTAGTGAGATAAGTACATTCTAATCTATTTGTAGACTGGTGGATCAAAAAGGACTTCATTAAGAAGGAAGTCCAGGGTGACGAGAAAGAAGATAATGCCGAAATGGCACCTTGAGACCTTGGCTACAACTGAAGTTCCTTCAACCTAAAAACTTATGCAATGTTTGTGGTGAAAGGCTGAACCCAGACATGATGACGGTATGTTGATTCATTGAAATTCGATACTTTTCACGTTGTTTCTATGATTTATTCAGTCTCTTACACTTATTTCACTTTTTCCCAGTTTTATCCTATTTCATACTAATTGCATTAACAAAGTCCCCAAATTAGTTTCTTTGTTTCCCCTCTCCTTTGTTTTCCGCTCATCAGAGCAACATTTCCTTTATTTAATCACAATTTTGCTACTTTATCCCACAAGGTGATGATTTCCCTGTACTCTGATTTATCCTTGTGCATACTAATATCCCTTAAGAAAACACCTTCCCAATATGTTTCCCTTCTTATACGCTTGTTTTTAGCTTGCTTTTGTGTCCGTTTTGTTTGTTTTTGTTTATTAGTCTTGGCCAAATCTTAATTTTGAACCTGTTCCTTTTGTCCGATGGACTTCCAATTTTGCATGATTACTCAATCAATAGGTCAGCAGCGACCTCTAGTGACCATACAGTGACCTCTCGCAGTATCTACGGATTTTCAAATTTTTTCGTTAGCTACAACCATAAATCGGTTACAATTCCTGTCAAAACTAAATAGTATAAAATAAAAAAAATATAAAAAGTTTGTTGACATGTTTTTATTAATATGCACTAATAAGGGATAAATCAATTTTTTGAGACGCCAGGATTTTCTTACAGTTAATCATGTCTGCAAAAATGAAAGCGTGGCCACCAGATATGTAAGGAAATGCTAGATGAGATATATAGATATCACTTTTCCTGTAGCATTTCCTGCCACGTTTGGCGTCCACGCTTTTATTTTTGTAGACATGATTAACTGTAAGAAAATCCTGTGTCTCAAAACATTTATTTTTCGCTTCTAAGTATATTTCAATAAAGACGTGTTCAAAAAACTTTTTTTTATATCTGTTTTCCTCTTCCCCTTGTTGTCGGGCCTTCAATGAGATGTTATCAGGTGGCAGGTCGGACACTTCAATAAAGGGTCCCCTGAATCATATTCAGTTCACAAAAGACTATTGATTGCTTTGTGGAAGTTCGCTGCTTGTTACCAGGGAAGGCTTCGTTTGCGGTTAGCTTGTGGGGAACAGAATCTTTTTTTAGCCTTGTTCGCTCTCTCAAAAATGAATTTATCACCTGCTTTATCGTTACCAAGAGCTATGTTTACATGGGAAAGGATAATTTTAGTTTAGTTCTGAAAAAAATTCGTAGCGTTACCTCGACCTGAAAAGAATTACAGCTTCAAGTTAATTTTCTAGCAGGGAACGTATGACTTCCAATATTTTATTTCTAAAAAATATAAGTTTAAACATTTGTATCATCCTCATTATCGCTTTAATTTATCAAATTAAGAGTTTAATCATCAATATTTCTTTTCTAAAAATATTTCATTATGCATCCGTCCGATATCCCTACCTACTTTAAAGTCCTTTTTATGAAGGAAAGCTGTTTCCTCTCAACAAAGGACTCTGCTAATTGTTAATCAATATTTTAGGTTATTTATGAATTTATTACTTCGCCTCCCAAAAAACTATTATGATACTTTCTTGATACATATACATATATCATATATATATATATATATATATATATATATATATATATATATATCTTATATATATATATATATTTATGTGTGTGTGTGTGTGTGTGTGTGTCTGTGTGTGTTAGCTGTACTCTGCCACACATTGCTGTGGCTCAGTCTGGTTAAATGGAAAAGAAAGAAAAGAGAAGAGAAAGCTCCTTTCATACTCTCTCTCTCTCTCTCTCTCTCTCTTCTAGAGAGAGAGAGAGAGAGAGAGAGAGAGAGAGAGAGAGAGATTTTGTGTTGACTTACACACCCTAGAGAGGAAGATAACTCTAATACTAGTGTACAGACCTCCCCATCAATCACAAATTTGCGATGAAGAGCTGTATGCACTACTATTACAAGAGATAAACAACAAACTGCATAATAATGGGAGATTTCAATGTAGCAGTACACTGGAACACGATGACTTCCGCATCAAACTTAGAAGGAAAGAGACTTTTAGGTTTTGTGAAAAATGAATTCCTCCACCAATGGGTTGACAAACCTGCCAGAGGAAACAACATGCCAGACATCGTCCTATCAACAGAAGATAATCTAGTGTCTGACCTTTCAGTAGGTATAAATCTAGGCAAAAGCGACCTTAGAATGATCTCATTTCAAATTAATGTTCAACATAAAAAAGAGAAGAAGATATTAATGAGATTAGACTACCGTAGACAAGACCTAAAAAAGTTAAAAGAGTACGTTAAAAATTTAGTGTACGACGAGAACACAAGCATAGATAAACACTGGAAAGCCTTTCATGAGGAATACTCATAAAAACGCTCTAGATGTATACCATTGAGGCAAATACTAACAAATGACAACCCTCAGGCTAAGTGGTTCAACAGAAAAATCAAAAATACAATAAGAGAAAGAGAGATTGCACAAATTAATGAACCCACACCCAACACCAGTAGAAGCCATCAGACATAAAGAACTCAGTAGATGGTGGGCAAATTTATAATAAATGCAAAGATAAATGAGAATAAGAGAGTTGCATCAGTCTGCAAAGAAAATTCAAAAGAATTCTTTGCATATGTTAATAGTAAGAAATCAATAAAAAAAGAGCATAGGTCCCCTAAGGGACAATGGAGGTAACCTGGTGAACTCAGACATGGAAAAAGCAGAGTTACTGAATAAGTTCTTTACTAGTGTATTCACAATTGAAGACACTACCCCAATACCGGAACCTGCTATTAAATATGAAGGGACAGAACCGTTGGACAAAATAACATTTACAGAAGACATTAAAAACACAATAGACAAGCTCAACAAGTTCAATCTCCTGGCCCAGAAGGGAGTCATCCAAGAGAAATTAAAGAGCTAAAAGAAAAGATAGTTCCTCACCTATATAAACTCTACAGAAAAAGTGCTGAACAAAGAAAGGCACCAAAAGGATGGAAACTAGGTAATGTGCCCCCGGTTTACAAAAAAGGTCCAAGAGAAGAGTCAAGAAATTATAGACCAATCTGACTAACGTCGGTCGTTTGCAAGATTTTTGAGTCCATAATTGCAGATCAAATTGTGGATCACATTGAAGAAAACTTGTTGTTAAACAGCCAACATGGTTTCAGACAAAACAGATCCTGCCTATCAAACCCCTTGGAGTTTTTTCATAACATGCTTGGTATTTACGACAGTAGTAGAGCAATAGATATACTCTACTTAGATTTCCAAAAGGCCTTTGACAAACTCCCACACAAGAAACTGGTGACAAAAGTTAGAGCTTTAGGAATTGTAGGAGAAACAGCAGACTGGGTCGAAGACTGGCTAACTTATAGAAAACAAAGAGTCGTAATAAATGGTGAAGAATCGGAATGGGCAGATGTAACAAGCGGAGTTCCCCAGGGTTCTGTCCTTGGCCCTCTCTTGTTTTTGATTTACATTAATGACATTGATATAGGCTTAACTAGCAGGATAGCCAAATTTGCAGATGACACCAAACTAGGTGTAAATGAAGCAGACCCAGATGCAGGGGAAAGTTTAAGAAATGATCTAATGAAAATAGGATGGTGGTAAAAAAATGGCAAATGTCTTTTAACGTATATAAGTGCAAAGTGTTACAAATTGGAACAAACAACCCCCATGCCAGCTACAAGATGCTTGGGAATAACATAAGTAGTGTAGAACAAGAGGAGGACCTTCGAGTAATTTTTACCAATGACTTAAAATCCACAAGACAATGCATAAAAGCTGAAAAGAAAGCACAAAAACTAGTGGGATACATAAAGAGGCAGTTCCAATACAGAAATGAGGAAACGGTGCTGCAGCTCTACACATTAATAGTTAGACCCATCTTGAATATGGAGTACAGTTTTGGTCACCAACACTAAGAAAAGACATAAATAGATAAGAAGGAGTACAAATAAAAGCCACAAAGTTAATTCTATCCATCAGGCAAATAGGTTACCGGAGACGACTAGAGAGCCTGAACATGTAGGGCTTAGAAACACGACGATTGCGAGGACAACTAATAGAAACATTTAAAATAATGAAAGGCATAACAAAAGCAGACGGTAACCTATTTACATTAAACGAAAACCAGACAAGAAATAATGGATGGAAACTAGAACTGAAGAGATACAACACATCCCATTGTGGGAACTTCTTTACATACAAGATATGTGACACGTGGAATAAACTGCCACCAGAAGTTGTAAACAGCAACAGTGTGGAAGAGTTAAAGAGAAAGCTAGACAAAATCATTAGGACACTGTGAATGCACAGTAAAACCTGCTCCTACAGATAAGTGAGCACACAGTGTCTCCTCGGATGGACTAACAATTCTTTGAGACATCCTAAACCTTGTAACTCCTTGTAACACTCTCTCTCTTTGTCTCTATCTCTTCCTCCTCCCCCTCCCCCTCCTCCTCCCAAACAAACACTCCTCTCTCTCTCTCTCTCTCTCTCTCAATCACTTTTCCCATCTTTCTCCTACCTAACACCCACCTCTACTCTCTCTCTCTCTCACTAATACCAACTCTCTCTCTCTCTCTCTCTCTCTCTCTCTCTCTCTCCCAACGCCTGCTCTTCTCTCTCTCTCTTTTCTTCTTTCTTCTTCATAACATCCCATCTACTCTCTCTCACTTCCTCTCCCTCTCATTCTCTCTCTGTCAACCCCTTTCTCAAGCTCCACCCTCTTTGATACCATTGATGTTTACCTTATAGTATTCTTTTCCAAATGATAAGTCGTGTAGAAATTATGTATGATAAATTCGTAAAGTAACTAAATCTACGCGCATAACCAGCCCCGTTTCACGAGTAGAACCAGCCCCCTTTGGCGGGTGGGGGGGAGGTAGGATGAAATCTCATTATAAAAGCATGTGCATATTCGGAGATTTAAGATTTTGAACAAACAAACATTTACACACATACACACACACGCACACACACACACACATATATATATATATATATATATAGCGTAGTTTTGATCACCATGTGCCAATGAACAGAAACACCACCCACTAAACATATAAACAACACCCCTCCCAAATTGTAAACACACCCTTCTTTACTGAAACAACTGCCACCTAACCTAACCACACACCCACTAAAACATAACACACCCCGAATAAACCTAAACACATCCCCCATTAAACCAAACCACACCACCACTAAACTTCAGCACATCATCCACTAAACTTACATGCCCCTTCCCCCAACCTATTCACAAGCCTCACTAAACCTAAAGACACAGCCAAATATACCTAAACACCCGTGAAACCTAAACTTCCCCCTAATTCAATACCTACCCCTACTAAACCTAACCTCATCTACCCACTAAACCTAAACATACCTACTAAACAAAACCACATCCACTAAACGAAAACACATTCACCACTAAACCTAAATATCCCTAACACCAAACCTAAGCACATCCTCCTCCAAAAATAAACATGCCTCACAGTAAACCTAAATGCAACCTCCTAACCCTAAACACCACCACTAAACCTAAACACACATCACCCAGAGGGAGAGGAAGTCAGAGGGTGATAGGGAGAAGAAAGAGGAAAAGGACAGAGAGAGAGAGAGAGAGAGAGAGAGAGAGAGAGAGAGAGATTGTTATTAGTGAGACAAAAGACGGAAAGAGACAGTAATGGTTGGAGAGAGAAAGAGAAAGTAAGAGAAAGGAGGGGAGAGAGAGAGAGAGAGAGAGAGAGAGAGAGAGAGAGAGAGAGTAGGGGGGGTGTTATGTAGGGGAAACATGGAAAAAGTGAGGGAGGGAGAGGAGAGAGAGAGAGAGAGAGAGTAGGGGGGTGGGGGTGTTAGGTAGGAGAAAGATGGAAAAAGTGAGAGAGAGAGAGAGAGAGAGAGAGACAGACAGACAGAGAGAGACAGAGAGAGAGAGAGAGACAGAGAGAGAGAGAGAGAGCCAAGCAGAGCTGGGTCGGTCAGCTAGTTATACTAATGCTACAATACGAAATGTTTTAATGAATAATCTAACTTCTCTTGTTTTAGGAAAAAAAATGTATAATACTGTTTTAAATGTCAAAATTCTTACAACAGCTGATATTACGAATTTTGATAACAAAATAAAAACCATATAAATTAAAATATCACTGTTCTTACATTATGCCTTGATATCGCAATATCACAGCAGCTCGTTTTCAAAATAAATTTTTTACCCGACTGATAGGTGGAACTGGTTTCATACATAGGACAAATTCTTTTTAAATTAAAACTTGGCTTCACTTAATTTCTTCTTTTCTGTTCTTCTGAAAAGCAAAAAAAAAAAAAAAAAAGTGTCTATCCCTCTAGAACTAAAATGTAGGGAGGGGGACCATTCATTTATTATAAATGGGAGTGGGAGAAGTGGTCACTATCTATTATTATACGTGAACACAAAAAAGATTGGGAAGGTTTTATTTTTAAAGCTAGTGAGAAATCTATTTAAACCAGAAGGCTAAAAAATGTTTGCATGTTATCTATGCTCAAACTAACAAACAAACACACACTAGAGTCTAGTGTGTGTAGTGAGACATATATAGATTCTACTGGATTTGATCATTCCAGGTCTTAACATTCACATTATCAGCAAGTCTTTTAGGATCAAGATGTCAATCTCGAATTCATGCTATTCTCCACCGTTGTTGAGATTAACTACTCTTACTCTCTCTCTCTCTCTCTGTCTCATATATATATACATATATATATATATATATATATATATATATATATATATATATATATATATATATATATATATATATGTATATGTATATGTATATGTATATATATATATATATATATATATATATATATATATACATATATATATATATATATATATATATATATATTATATATATATATATTATATATATATATATGAACGGAGAAAGCAGGCGAGTCAGCCAAAGTGATAAAATGCACAGGGAGCAGGAGCAGGAACAAACATGGCGAAGTATTTTACACTTTATTCCGACGCGTTTCGCATTCAGCAGAATGCATCTTCAGGGACTGTATAATAAATAATGACCAATATAAATTAAACTGATTTGAAAATTGCCTAAAAATTATTTACAAACTAGTTAAAATGAAAACCAAAACTTCACACATAGATAAAAATACACCAACAATTGGTAAAACAACACGAGGAATTAAACGCACATACGTTAATTGTTCAGATAGAAAGTTAAAACAAAAACTAAATAAATAAATTAGTAAAATACAAAGTTAAAAAATATTTGAGGAGCACTGGGGTCGACCTACCATGGTAAAAGATAAACAAAAACTAAAAGAATGTACACAGAAACATAGGCTTAAGAAAGATACAAGGGGGTGGAGGTGGTCTGGTTGTTCAACTGCTGAACAAGTTGTTTAATAAAAAGGCTCTCGAGGATCAATAGTTCATGTGGGCTGGAGGTTTGACCAGCAATAATAAAATCATCATATTTAATGATGTCAACTTTACATTTTTTGCTATGTTCACGTATACTGGGACTATTCGGGATTTGATAGTGAACATCCAGTACGGAAACTAACTCCCTTGTGGCAGTCTATGCGAACCCTCATCATACTCTGAGAAGAACCCACATAAGTTCCCGGACTACATCTGGGACAAGAATATTTGTACACTATACCAGAGGACATGAGGGGGCATAAACGATCTTTAAATCTAAACATGGATCCAATTGTTAGTGGATTGACAGGAATAAGTTTTACCTTTAATGCGCCAAAGTATTTTTGTACGATTTTTGTAAATTCGGCCCTAAAGGAATCGTCGTGTAGACATGGGAATCGGGCATAAAAAGGAAGCTTTGGAACATTTATTTGATTGGTGTTGGTACATAACTCTTTATTAAGGACCTTGTAAATAATCCTGTTGACGAGCATGGTGGGAAAGCAGTATCGTTAAAATATGCTAAAAGAAAGGCAATTTCTTTATGAAAGACATCCCAGTTAGACGTAAGGAAGGCGGCTCTATATACAAGGGAAAAAATGGAGTTAGATTGAAAATTATTGAAACAAAAGCTATGGAAATTCGTTCCAAAACCTGTAAATGTCTTTCTCCTAAAAATTGTAATGTTAAACTTACTGTTTTCACGAAATACTTCTACATCTAAAAACGGAAGTCGGTCGTTCACTTAATTTTCAAGGGTAAACTTAATATTTGGGTGATATGAATTAATGAATTCTAAAAATGCATCGCAATCAAAATTACGCCTGAAAAGGGTGAAGGAGTCGTCAACGTATCTTTTATAAAATAAAGGGCGGAAGGAAAGAGGGCACTCATCTAAAAAGCGCTCCTCCAGCGAGCACATAAAGATATTGGAAAAGGAGAACCTAACGGAGACCCCATAGCCATACTCTCCACTTGTCTATATAAGTTATTGTTAAAATAATATATATAAATATATTATATATATATACATATATATATATATATATTATATATATATATATTATTACCTTTATTGCCCCCTCGTCTACCCAGCATTTAGTTAAATTAGTAACTTGCTTGAAGCGCCGCGATTTTCTCCAAATCAGCTGACTGTAGGAGGGAGAACGCATACCAGAAAAGGCATTGCCGTTAGGAGCGGGAGAAGAAAATAAGCCATTAACTTTGGCCTCGAGGTTAGATTAAGAAAGGCAGGTCACAGGATTAGATAGGACTCGATGTGAGCTTTACGGATTCCTAGCATAAGACCTCTTTTCCCTCAAAATTCGTTGGTAGTGTTTTTGCATCTTTCAGACAATGCCAGAGGCTGTGTGTGGAATCTCAGGCGATTCAAAAACACCCAGCCTCTTTCTCAGTTCAATCTAGTAACTGCAGCAGGGCACACGTGCCCTCTCCTCTGATTGAAGTCAGCCTTTGTGTCGTCCCAGGTTTTTGGAGGCCCCCTTCATACATCATGACCCAGGTTCAAGCCCTAACGATCAAAGGTACGTTTAGAAAGTGCAAAATCCAACCAGCCCTGTTTCTCCAAGATGACTCTTGCCAATTCCAATTTCAAAACCCCTTTTTTATCACTTCTCTATTGAAATTTCTTTGTCATCATCGGGGCACGTGCTACCCCTGTGACCTGTTAAAGCTTAAGTCTTCATTGAATATTTTGTTTAAACACTAGAGTTTCTCCTCCCAGTGTGTTAGATAAAAGTGAGTAACTGTAAATTTGTGCAAGAAGTCTTCATTTTATTTTGTGTCTAATCTGGGAACTTTTTCAGATCTTTGCTGAGTCACGTGTCCATGTCTCCTCGCTCGCATGTGCTACCTTAACGCAAGATAACTATGAGTAATTTTGGAAACCAGCATTGAAGTAAATCTGATTTTGGCCAGCTTTCCCCGATTGTGAGAGACAGGATTGGTCCACGTGCGAACAAGTTAGTTTTACTTTATCCCAGGCCATTCACGGCCTCTTGTAAATAAATAATGTAGATTAATTATCTGGTTTCCATGGCGACCTTTCTAGAGTAAAAATAACCAGATCAATCCTTTTTAAGGTAAGTTAGAAGCACTTTATTCTCCATTATTCCCTCTAATATTTTTCCTTTACGTATTTGGGATCTCAAGGCCACCAATACTTAAGAATATATATATATATATATATATATATATATATATATATATATATATATATATATATATATATATATATATATATATATATATATATATTGTAAGGTTCAGTGCTTGTTTTTGTCTGGAACAATCTCTCTCTCATTTTTCCCTTGTTGAATGTGGCCTCCTTACCCAATAGGTAAGTGGTGACTTTTGCCATTTGCATTTTTATTACCTTTAGTCAGGTTTGGGATAGCAGCGAGTATGGATCGAGACAGCATAGCAGCTTGAAGAATTTGGGAACTGAAGGTATTTCGCTACTTGTGGCCCTCTGCAGTTCGAGGATGGTTTTGATGGCTGAACCTTGTCCATTGGAGGAACGGTGTTGTTCCTGTTTGACAGCAGACTTGCTGTTGCCTTGACTCTGGCGATCATCTGTGTGTTTTTGGAGATGTTCCTGTTGGCCGTCATAGGGCAGGTTATTCGATGATCGTGCAGCAGTTCAATGATGTTCGTCCTCTTAGACCTTTCGTGGTCTTGACATCTGTGTAGACTGTCGTTGTCTTTTTGTACTGCACGAGGTTATGTTAAATGTAATTCTCCAGATAATGTATTGTTACCTTGTCATTTTGTACAAGTAATTTGGTATCCATGCTGCTTAACTCGTTATATTGTTACCCTATTTACTAGCTATTGGTATTTATGCTGTTTAAGTATTTCCATGTGTGCATTTATGCTGCTTAAGTATTTCCATGTTGTGCGCAATCTGTGGAAGTTGTTGTACCATTATATTACTTGATACTGTTGGTGCATTTGTTTATGCTGTCTATGATTTGTTTTGTTTTTGATGCAGCTAAAGTATTTAACTAAGTGTTGTTAACTGCAATTTGATATGTTTACTGTTTATTATGTTGATGATGTTTATTCAAGTAACCTTTATTTTTGCTGCATCTGTTATTGACTCGTTTGCTACTTAATCTAAGTTGGTAATTGTCGATTTCTGGACCAAACGCGACTCACTATATATGTGAATAAATTAGGTTAGTAAAGTAGTTTTACGGTAATTTTGCTGTTTGGCTAAAGTCCTTTTTCCGTTGTTGTCTCTACCCCTGCCAGTCTTTCCAGACCCATTATCATTTTTTTTTTTTTTTTGGAATCTGTATGGAGCCCATGGCTGTCCATAATATACATACATAAATATATATATATATATATATATATATATATATATATATATATATATATATATATAGTAGTATATATATAATGTGTGTGCGTGTACATGAGGATGAGAGAGAAGAGAGAAATTGTGTAAAAGTAAAAGTAAAAGAGCCCACAGGATTAAATACAGGGGGAAACACTATTTAGCAAACCAGGGAACGTAAATAGAAGGATTTTATAGCCTGTGAAATAAAAAATGAACATTTAAAGGTGTACAACTGCGTGGTATCAAAACAGGAAGATAAGTGTGTTTTGGTTTTGTCTGTAGGGGTGGGGGGGGGGGATTACTTTCTTTTATGAAAGATTTGTGGAAATCTTTAATTAAAAGAAAGGTTTGTTGCCCATTAGCTTAGAGAAATATTTTGACAGACTAGACGCAATTGCAATATCGCCGACATTATGGATAAACCATTCAGAACATTAGGTAGTCTTATGAAGACGTTAGAACCTTGGAGGTTAACTACATTAGGTATGTACCCAAAATTAAGCAGTCATTGTATGAGTGTATCCTTGACATAATTTTTTTTTTCTCTGGACCCTGACCAATTACCTTGGGTGAAATGGCTCAATAATATATACATATATTTATATATATATAATATATATATATATATATATATATATAATATATATATATATAATATATATATATATATATATATATATATATAAAATATATATATATAGATATATATATAGATATATATATTGGGAGAGAGGGTCAGGCACACAGAAGAGAGAGAGAGAGAGAGAGAGAGAGAGAGAGAGAGAATTTACATTACATTTGTCAGTCATTGGTTTGGCTTAGATGCGAGGAGGAGCGTCCCTTAATAATGCCCACATATTCAGCTTCGCGACGGGTTGGGGGTTCCAGGTTTATTGTTGTTATTGGAAATTTGATTATCGGCGGCGGTCTAGGAACTAGGAAGCCGGAAGGTCGCGTGCTGCCTCTGGCTTCAGTTCATTTCTTGGCAGGTGTTCGTAATTCGATCTTTTTTTTTTTTGTATTTATTTAAGAATTTTTGTGAGTAAAATTTACTTTGCTGACCTTTCCGTTTGTGTCTTCAGTGTTATCGTAAATCGTAATTCCATGATATCTCACCGGGAATGTGTATTTTTTTCACAGAATACCTGACTAAAGGATGCAATCTTATTAGGAGAGAAAATGAAATCGTATCTTCAAACAATTTATTTTTCAGGATGTTTAAATACCCAGAATATTTTGGATAATCAAAAGGGAAACATGGATTCGTAAAAAAGATCGGATTTCGTCCCACTACGTTGTCATAACACAAACTCACCAAAATTATTTACACCGTCAGGTCCATCTCATCGTAACACTGATTGTACAAAAGTTAGTCTGATATACAGGAACTCGAAACCGCATGATCATTGATATGGAAGGCGTCTGACAGCACTTATATACATCTTAAGAGAGCTTAAGAAACGTAGACTGAATAATATGAAATGCGTCATCGAAGAAAATGGGGAGTCAATATCATGTAAATATGGAAAAAAATTTAAATTTTTTCCTTCAGTTCTAAGAATAACTTCTGGAAAAATAAAATAAACTATATGAAAAAAAGTGTTGTTTGCCGCTCACAGGTATGCCAGTTACTCGTCTCATTAACCTGGTCGATCGACCTTATGTGTACACACACAGAGAGAGAGAGAGAGAGAGAGAGAGAGAGAGAGAGAGAGAGAGAGAGAGAGAGAGAGAGAGAGAGGTGCTCCTCCGGACTTTGCCATTTTGACTCGATGTAAATACATAAACCTTATGCAGATTTCCGGTCTGAAGAGGGTGCAGTCTTAAGTATTTTGGAGATTTGTTGAAAAAGAAAGGGAGACGCTCATTAAAGTTGTATATATGCACCAAATGGAAAAAATGCTGCCTGAAGAGGATGAGGTGTTAAGATTTTCGAAGATTAGTCGATAGAGAGAGAGAAAGAGAGATGAGATTTATGTTGAATTCCTCTAAATATAAACAAAAATTTCTTACATAGCGTCTATGAACATGATCACTGCTTCTATTTTTCAATAACATGATCAGTAAATCAATCTCATCTGCATTTCTATTTGGTGGACCGTTCAATAATTATAAAGACCCGTCCACGCGGACGAACTCTGCTCGATGTGACGTCAGAAGCGGAGAAACAGAAAGATGAGGTTCTGACTTTTTCAGCACTTCTTCCCTTATCACAATTCTATTGATCTATTCAGCTTTTCTATTTTGTTTAGCAAAACGTCACTACTATAGTCATGTGAATTACGTTCATGCTTGCAATCATTGTTACATATTGTCTCATACCTCCACGCCACAACTCAATTTCCCAACTAATCCTCTCTCTCTCTCTCTCTCTCTCTCTCTCTCTCTCTCTCTCTCTCTCTCTCTCTCTCTCTCGATGAGGAAAGTTGCCCAAGCCAAACAACCATTAATGTAAGCAGTAATAATCGGGACCTGTCTGTCAGCTACCACTGCTTCCGCTTCGTTACTCAGGGAGCGTTCCTTCGCCAGATATATAAGCTTTCATAAATGTTGGTCCGATGTGCTGAGGTCCGTTGTTGACAGGATATTGGTGCCTGTCGCAGCTGACTTGAGTTTAGGCTTCAATTCGCATGGAAATAGTATGCATTTGCATTCATACACTGTATGTATGTATGCATAAATGTATGAATGTATGTACAATACATACATACATACCTACATATGTTACAGGGAAAATGTGAAATCATCAGGGAGTTCATTAATCCCTAGGGGATATGTGAAATAACCAATTCGCTTAGGAATATTTAATGTTTCTAAGCGAACTGGTTATTTCACATATACCCTAGGGATTTCGTTAAATTCCCGGCTATCACATATTCTCTGTAACATATACATATGTATATATATGATGGTCCCTGTAACATTATATATATATATATATATATATATATATATATATATATATATATATATTATATATAATATATTATATATATAGAGTTCTCTAAATTCAGGTCAGACTTGCGAAAATTATATGTGTTTATATTAATATATATATATATATTAATATGAAGTATAACTGAATTATTTATATTTTCTTTTATTTTTGTGAGGAAGCCCGACCAGTAAAAGATGGGCTTTTATATATGAAATTGATTTTCGGGAGTATGACCCGAACTTAGAGATTAATTGCAGACACGTTTCTCTCTTACATGAGACATAGAAAGTAAGATAATTTTTACAATGTGTCATGAAAAATGGTACGAGAAGACACTGACAAGTAATTAAGTCAAGGCCATTAGAACTGGAATGGCAGTGACGTTATGTAAAGGGCTTTGCTTGTCCGATAACATCAAAGATATTAGATCAAATAATA
>NC_061089.1:23244661-23314661 GCF_015104395.2 Macrobrachium nipponense
ACACACACACACATATATATATATATATATATATATATATATATATATATATATATATATATATATATATATATATATTATATACTATATATATTGTTCTTAAGCCAGAACCAAGTAAAAGTAACATGTACCCTTCTATAAACAATTTCACGTATTCTCAAGTTGCCCTTATGAACTGAAAGCCTCCATTCTCTCTAAACCCCCTCTTTATTCCTATTGGCTGCTTTCGAATTAATCTCCACAGGTGTCCTGAATGGAGTTCTCAGGGACAAGATTTTAAAAGGATGAGGCCACAGCAGCTCTCTCTCAGAACTTTCTCATAAATTCCTCAGAGGGCTCAGAAGTGAGATGCCTCTCACCTGCAGAACACCACTTCTCCCTTTTTGCTCTCCTGCTCCTCTTGGGATCCCCACACATGTTCTTTTACCATCCATAGTGCACAGAAATATCAGCAGATGAGAAGACAACAACTAGGCTAAGGATTTCCAGTTACTGTGAGAGTAGTTTCCAGTGCAGTCAGTGAAGTGTCTTGCCTCTTGTCTGTATTTCGTATCATCCTTCCAAGGCGACTTTCCCCCCTTCTTTGTTAAGCTTCTCACTCCCCAAATTTGGTTCAATGCTGTGATTAATTCCCCTTGAGATGCTAGATGATATTAAACATCCCCTAATTACTCAAGCAACTTGGTGTTCCTTCCTTTATAAGCTCCCAGTCGTTTAATGCCCCGTTGAGTGAGCTTTAGTACTGATGCTAGAATGCAATCACTCTGCAGAAAAAGATCGTGCCTGATCGTGAGAGAAATATTGGGAACCCTTGGTTACGATGCTTGCATTTAAATAACCCGCTTTGTGCAAATCAGTTCTCTGGGTCTGGGCCATTTCCCAGCATGTTTCCGGTGGACCTGCAATCAACCACCTTCAATTAACTTCTGGACCTACACATAATTTGAATGTAAATATAGTTCATTTAAACTAAAGGCCAGAGTTTTAGGTAAATTCCTTCTTTCAGAAATATCGGCCTTCAGCCGTAGATTTTTGTTTGTGATAACTCTCGTCCCTCCAGTCAAGGTCATTTCAGGATCAATAGGAAGTCACATAAATACATTTTCAAGGAGGGAATAAGCAATTTATAAACTGGTATCATGAAGAGAAACGAATCTGAATTCCTTTACCATTTTGAGCAAGCGAAAGACTAGGTTTCCCAAATCCCCACGACAGGTAAAGAGTAAATTCTTATTATTTATTTCTCGTTATTTGTGTCAAGCTAGGGATTCTAGTTAGGGGTGAATAAAATCTGACTGCAATTAAGAATAGTGATAAGAAGATCTTAGAACCATGAGCATGCCGATAACCTAGAGGGAGAGAAGTTTTAACCTTAGCTTTTTTTTTGATAATGTGTTATTGCATGAAGAACATATAGGTATTTAGGGAGTGTGATAAATACCAGTGCCATATTTCAGTGTAAATCAACGAATTCCGTGTTGTAAGGTTGTAAGTTTATACCAATTCTGACCTTACAAATCACTGTTGAACTCAGTTATTCGTAATTAGAATAGATATCAAACCCCCTCTACTGTGTTATCAAATTCGAACGTTTGACGAACGTAGCCATATTATGAATAATTATCACATCACCGTAATTCATCTAAATTATTCGAGCTACAAATGTCCTTTAGTATCTAATTCGCTCTACCTCGGAATATGAAAATATATTAATTCCGAGGTAGAGCGAATTAGATATTAAAGGACATTTATAGCTCGAATAATTTATTTGAATCACGGTGATGTGATAATTATTTATAATATGGCTACATTCGTCAAACGTTCGAATTTGCTAACATGGTAGAGGGGGTTGGATATTGATTCTAATTACGAATAACCGAGTTCGACGGTGATTTTTAAGGTCAGAATCGGTATAAACTTATAACCTCACTTGTTAGCCGAATTGCTAACATCACTGTCGTCCTGATCTCGTCCCCGTCCACTGGACGGTGGTTCGATACCATGAGGGGACGAAATTATTATCAACAAAAAAATTCCCCTTCGCTTTACATATATGAAAATTATCAATTCCGAGGTAGAGCGAATTAGATATTAAAGGACATTTGTAGCTCGAATAATTTATATGAATCACGGTGATGTGATAATTATTCATAATATGGCTACGTTCGTCAAACGCTCGAATTTGCTAACATGGTAGAGGGGGTTGGATATCGATTCTAATTACGAATAACCGAGTTCGACGGTGATTTGTAAGGTCAGAATCGGTATAAACTTATAACCTCACTTGTTAGCCGAATCACAATCCTTTCTGGATATTTTACGAATAATTGCTTCCCACAAACCTTGTTTTATAAAAAAAGCTCCGTATCTTTCTTAACAAACAATTCGCCAAACCCTGTACAGTGCCAAAATTAGCTTTTTATGCCAAATTCCCGTTTTTACTTGATGACTCCTTTCGGAAAAAGATTGCACAAACTGTTCATAAACATTATGGTGCCATTAATCTGAAATTAATCCCAATAAACCCACTAACAATCGGTTCCTTTTTCAGATATAAAGATCTATTAGACACTCTTTTGACCTCCAACGTGGGACATATGTCGGATCCACGAGGAGGTTACTGTGGGTCAGAATCGACTCTCATCAGGGATTAAGTTTCCATACTGGCTGTAGGCTCTCCAATCCCGAACAATCTAATATAAGAAACCATTCACAAAACTGTAAAATATATATAGAAAGAAGCAATTTCCGCATCATAGGCCAAACAAGCAATGGAACTGCCTATCCTAATATTATTATTTATTAAACAACTGGTTCCCCAGTTAAATACCCAGACCTCCTCCACACAACTGTACCTGAGTTAACTTTTATTTATGTATTGTTATTCTGTCTTCTGCCTTCTCTGCATAAGGTTGGTTAGCATTCTTTGATCTTGTTTATGTTTCTGTGTGTCTGTGTATTTTTTTAAATTCTGTATTGTAATTTGCAAATGTTTTAGAGCAATTTTTGAAATAATTTTAAAGTAATTTTTAAAGTAATTTTATTTATTGTCTAACAGATTCCCTGATGATGTAATAAAGTTATTACGAAACGTAGGAAATAAAGAATTAAAATTATTTACAACGTTTTCAATGGTCGACTTTCACGCTGATATATATATATATATATATATATATATATATATATATATATATATATATATATAGTATATAATATAATATATATATAATATATATATATAATATATATATATATATATATATATATATATATAATATATATATAAAATAAATATATATATATTATATATATATATATATATATATATATATATATATATATATATATATAATATATATATATAATAAATATATATATATATATATAAATATATATATATATATATATATATATATATTATATATATATATATATATATATATATATATATATATATATATTATATAATATACATATATATAAAATGCATAAAATCTACAAAAAAATGTGGAAATGCAACCTTTGGAAAGTATAAAACACGTTTATTTTCCGTTGAGCATCAATTTGTTTCCCCTTTTCTCCAAAAGATCTAAAGATCCCGCCAGACAGATCGGCCCAATGCTTCGGAAACTCATTTTCCTTTAGCGATATTCGGTGTTAAATTGAATGCTTATTTGTCAAAGGGAAAATGCAGCAAATTGACAGCAGAAATTCATTTACAACATTTGCCTTCGACAACTGGGGAGGGAATCGAGCATTGGATCTGAATTGGGCTTCACGTTTCTTCTTCTTCCCCACCAATTTCTCTTCTCGCTGCTGCTGGGTTTCAAATGCTCGTTCGCTGCCTCTCCCAGGAAACTTGACTTGGAATGGAAATAGGAAATGCAGCTTCAGTAAAGCGGCCAAATTCAAGAAAGGGAACAGCCCCTACAAATGCATGCGTACTAATGTTAGTTTTCACATTCATTCATCCCCCCTTCCCCGTTTTTTTAAAGCAATGTCAGTTCTACTTATATTATTATTATGGTTTTGGTCATCTTCACCTTTATGATTTGCATCCACAAGTAAACTCAGGATTGAAGACTTAATGTTATTCTAAATTTAAAATATCGCTTCCCTTTAACGCTGCAAGAAAACAAACAGAAGAAAGATTCCCAATGAAGACAATTTTTTTTTCAAAATCGGATTAGAAAGAGTTACTTTCATCTTACAAAAGCCTACAGCTAAAAGGATACACACTTGGTGGTACTGTGTGTCTTCACTTTGAAAAGTTTATATACGAATGTATTCATTTAGAGGAAAAAGAACAGGTAAAAAAAACTGCGCCGAATAACTTCGGCTTAATCGAGTTTTCAGTACAGCGTATTATGCTGTATGAAACGTTCAGGCACGGCTCATGAAACTCTCAGCCGCGGCCCAAAAACTTTCAGCCCCAGCCCGGCAGTGGCCTGTGTTTTGGCTCCTACAGCGGTGTCAGACGCACGATCATGGCTTACTTTCACCTTGAATACAATAAAACCTTCTGAGGCTAGAGGACTGCAATTTGATGTGTTTGATGATTGAAGGCTGGATGATCAATTTACCAATTTGCAGCCCTCTAGCCTCAGTAGTTTCTAAGATCTGAGGGCGTACAGGAATATGTGCGGACGGAGAGTCAGAAAACTAAAAACTGAGATGAAGATAAATTCACATAGATACATACATACATGAGAGAGAGAGAGAGAGAGAGAGAGCGCGCTATTGCCAATCACAAGACAAAATGTTATGTAAATGCGTAAATTTTTAGTTTTCCACAATGCAGTTACTGCAAGGAATTCGACGAAAACATAAATCGAAATTATTTACTTCTACACTGAAGATATGTAAATGTAGGGCAGCAATATCCGACAGGAAACTGCGTGAAACATTAACAAATGAATTTAAATTCCGTAGTAAAAACGTCACACAAATTCCGCAGTGATTAACTGTCTCCCTTATTTGGAAAGTCACTCTCATACTCTGCAATTCATTATAGCGTGTTGAAGCTTTATCCTTTTCATTCCTATTCATATGCGCTGCTTTGTAATTATCACCATCTGACACTAAATAATAATTTTCTAAAATATTTCATAATTGGCACAATAAATCCATTTATTATCCTCCTCCTACTGACCGTTCAATTCCTGAGTTGATGGGTTGCGTTCTCTGCGCGAGAAAGCTATTAATTTCACCTCCAATATTCTCATCCGCCAATCAACACACTCCTTTCGTTCCATTGTCTATTCCCTGTTCGTCTGTACAAACCGTTATTATACTGAGGCGATCTGGTTCGGACAATTGGAAAGCCAACAGCAGCCGATATTTCTCGTTTGGGACACATTTCTTTTCTTTCAATCCGGCAAACAAGTGTGATAGACTCGAACTAAGGATAAATTTCAGTAACCTAGATTATATTTTACAACGAAGGATACATTTCAGTAATCTAGATTACGTTTTGCATCTTAAATGTTCTGTAATGCCTTTGATAAAACACTGTCGTATAACAATTTTCCAAGAGAATAATATTTCATTTTATTGTTAATTACTTTACGATATTTCGCGAAAGTTATGTCTCTCATTAAATACTATTTAATTTAATTACTTTTCATCTTCACAATAGCGAACTTTATTTGCTGTTTAAAATCTGAGCTTAATCGTTTTATCAAAAGCATCTGAGTTTAATTTTCTCATGAAAATTTACTATTTAAATCACTCACATCATAGCAGAATTATAATCCTCAAGAAGTTCAAAGCTAACCTTCAAATACACTCCTCCCACACAGGAAATGAAAATTCTAACCACCACTAAATTCCTAAATTACCTAATACTAAGAAAGAGAACAACGTCGTACACAACTAATCAACAACGATACCAGCCTGAAAGGAATATTCAATCAACCGACCTTCTATTAAGATAACGCCTTCTTATCGGGCTACTCTTTCAGGAATTGCAAGCATTTTCCTAATTCATTTCGACTGTTAGGCGGCGAGGCTTATATATTAAAGTTTTTTTTTTTTTTTTTTTTTGCGAAACAATAATTTCTAAATTATATTGTTTTTTCAGTATCCTGATCCTGTCGGATCAGAACTGGATGAAATCTTCCTTGTTTTATTAAATCGTAACATTAAAATTTTTCAGTTGCAAATTTTATCTCTCAATTCTGTTTATGTGACGACAGATGTGCAATTATCTGTTAGCTTCAGGGGATTTCATCATTTTTCAATCAAGTTTTTTTTCGCAGTTGATTTCTTGCTCTTTCCTCCTTTTCAGAAAATGACAATTTTTGCACCAGATAAAATAGGTGAATGCACATATTAATAATTAAAAAGACACTTCATTTCTATTTAGGATGGGCTAATACTATGTTTATTTACAAAACAATTTATTTAGTTTTCCCTGACATATTCCGCGTTTCATGAAGTTCTGACATTTCTGACGCGTCCTACTAATTAGTCTGGGGGCTTATGTAATCCTGTAGGATTTTTATGATTAGAACATAGGACCTATATAGTTATCTTAAGGAGGTTCCAAATAACATGATAATTTTTGCTGGAGATTTCCCAGGGGTGGCAGGTGGCGGCCATCTTGCATTTCAAAATGGCCGCCATTTCGTGCTCACTTTCCAGAAAGAGTTGGTGTTTTTAGTCCAATAGTCCATTTACATTCACTTAACATGAACTATAACTAATTATTTGCGTCTGGCTTTTCAAAGCACATTACTCAAACATTTAAAATAGCCACATTCAGCATTCAAAATGGCCACTATAAGTACTGACCCATATTTAGAATTTTGCATACTTTTTAGTGATTTATTCAACCTTCAGGAAGCAACTGGGCAATTTCTAAGTTATCGCTGGTTGCAATAGAAGGGTTGCAGATTACATTGTTGTTAGCAGTAAAATGACCTATATGGCTGGCAAAAAGCAAATATGGCTGCCCTACATTGTCTAGAGAAAATTCCAACAGTTTAGCTACACTGTCATATCATTCATTTCACTAGCTTTCATATTATTCATCCTTACCATCTGATATGGCGAGGGTAGCCTCATCCTCACATTCTGCAATATTGCATTCGTCTGATTCAGAACATCTGCACACTTCAGTACGTTTAAGTTTACTCTTTCTGCATTTGCACACATTGGTTGAACACCTTGACTTTAAACAATTGCACTTTACCAAATAAATTACTTTATTGGGAGCTGGTGGGAAAGGTGTCATAACTGGCTTGTATTCTCCATCTGTTAAACTCCACCCTTAGTCATCAGGCTTTGGAAGCTCTGGATTTGTAATGGTGTATTGTACCAAATCATTGCCTGGTAGTGTGCCTGCATTATAGCTAGTAGAAGTGCAACTCTGGTAGAAGGGAGACCTTCAGAATGTGCTTCTTTTTTCTTGAAAAGCCGCCACCTTAAATCTGCTACATTTGCTAATTCTGTACGAGGCAAATATGCCTGACAAATGAATGCTTCAATTGCACCGATGGTTGCTTTAGATGGTCTTTTTGTCACACTAAGCTGAGTAAGTGCTCAAACCTCGCCATCGTTCGGGTCAAGCTCCTTCAGCACTTTCCTTAATATCAACTTTCCCTTGCCAGCAAATCGTCCAGTGACATCTGCTCCTGATAATGCATGGAATTCCATGCCTGGGAGAGAGGCAGCCCTATTAGGACCCAAAGCATTGAAGAATGAAGCAAGTGGCACTACTATACGCTTCTTACCAACTCCTGTGATGAAACATGTCTCTCTACAAAGAATTGGGTAATGCCTAATGGCTAGTATGAGGACGTCCGTGTCTGGCAAATACCTTCTGAATGATGTGGCACCATTTCATGTGGCATTTACACAGTGCAGGATAAGCTTGGTGTCTGCTTCTTCTTGGGAGCTTGAAAGGCCTTCAGTTTCACTACGTGTGGCCTTTGTTTGATTATGCCAAGTCACTATAAGAGGCTTGCCACTTTCCTTAGCATACAGAAACATTTTGTATGCTAGATATGTAGTAAACTCATCTTTTGTTTTCACATAGGCAAGCAGACTTTTCATGCTGGTCTTTGCAATAGATGTTGTATCTGTGATGCGATATGGTATGACTTTGGTGCTTGCTAGTCTTTTTGCACGGTGTCATAACAATAAAAACCCACATGTACTTCATCACAATCACTGTAATTTTCCCAGTGGCATTAATGAAATAGTCGACTAAGTCATTGCATGTTTTGACCCATTCTGGCTTATCTAGAGCTTAGAGGTCTCCCATTCCACCCACAATCGCAGCATGTTTTGTATTTCCAGATTGTACAGCATCTCTTTTATCCAAATTCTCACTACTGTCAACAGGTAAATTTCCAAGAATGGACATCAAATCGCTCTTCGGGGTAACATGATACATGGGACCTAGCAGCTGCAAACAAATTTCTCAGCTCCAATATCTGCACACTTGTTAACACCCGAAAGTATTTTGTCTGACATAAGTGCTTTTGTGACTAAGTTGATCACTTGATCATGCTAATCTTCAAATGGATTTGTGAAAGATTCTATGCATTGTGTGAGGTCCTCAGCATTCTGTACCTGAAGCTTTAAATGTGCATTTGTGTTTTCATGATGCAGCTTAGCTTTGCCTGGGTATATACCAGCATGGCTTGTGCTTCCATTGCTAACCGTGCAAGTTCAGGTGCCACAAGGAATAATTGGGTGCGGGCTAACTCATTTAAAGTTGCTAACCTTCATGTTACAATAGATGTCTGCCTGCATAATTTTTGAATGCATTTACTTTTGAAAATAAGCAGTGATAACAAGTATAAACCTAATGTTCTAGTAGGTTTATACTTGCTACCAACTCTATTTCTAGTTTTTAACAAATGTCGTAATGGCAGCCATTTTGAAAATGAAGATGGCCGCCATATGCCACCCCTCGGTATTCTTGCTATTTGCAACCTACTTCAGGTACCCAAATAGGCGCCATGCTCTAATCATTGAAATCCCACGGGACTTAATTTTTCAACATAAGCCCCTCTACTATATGCTGCATAACAGTTTTCATTACCATGAAAACAAGTTATCTTTTGTTTTACGTATATAAGACTAAAGTATATATTAATCTAGTATATATATACCAATTATATAATTCCTTTATTGGTAACCACTTTACTGAGGAAGAAACTGGGATGGAATGCAAATATATAATCAGTTAAAAGGCGTTTTCGGGCCAAAGCATTATCACTGAATACTTTTAATGATTAATCCAGGGATCCAAATGAACCAAACTGGTAACATATAATCTAATGATGAAATTCTGGTATACTTTATGATCGAGGAACAGGCTCTTGACTGGACAGGGCGATTCAGCAATTTTTGACTGATCAAGATTTGATTTTCCAAAGCCACAGTTCATAAACCTTAAACCATGATAACTGCTACCATAGCCGGTTCTGCAGCGATTATTTGCATTTACATAACAGAAATTGAAACGCTAGTGCACATGATCGGGCTGTTACATCACTACGCGATAGTGACCGACCAGGTACAAGGACCCACTTCTTGTGAAGGCCGTTGTTTTCCTTTCAAAGGAAATTCACATTAGCATAATTAAAGCAGAACTCCCGCCCGACGCACTAACCTGTGAATTCTGTTATTTTTTGCTTAAAGTGAGCTTATTAACCACTTTTGTTTGTAAATATATATGTACGAGTTTGTACACATATATTCTGTATATACATACATGCATAAAAATTACACACACACACCAAATATATATATATATATATATATATATATATATATATATATATATATATATATACATATATCTACATTGATAGTTAATTCTTACGTTGATAGAATGAGCTCTCAGCAAGAAAAAGCTTTTAATATCACCGTTACTGTATTTCTCTGTCAAGCCACACTCACACGCACAGACACACAAAAACGCACATAAATATACACACGCGCACACCACTTCTATTCCGTTTCATGCTATTGTCTGGTATCTCCTGAGCTGGAGGGACAATCATTATGCCAAAATTATCCTAGTGGAATAACAAATAAAAGACGATGTTTATTATTAGAACGAAACTATTTTTCATTCAAACTGACAAGAGAAAAAGAGGAGAGGAAATCATATAATCAACAGTTGGGAACGTTTTGCATAAATTGCTAGAAGAAAGGGGACGTGTCAATCATCTTGATTCAGCTTTATAAGGAACATTAATCCATCTACGGCATTTCCATATTAGAGATATACTTTTTGTATGCCCTAGCCTCCTGAGCTCTAATGCACGAAGAGCTATGTGAATTCTAATACACGTAGTCCTATGTGAATTCTAATACACGAAGGCCTATGTGAATTCTAATACACGAAGGCCTATCTGAATCCTAATACACGTAGGCCTAACTGAATTGTAATGCACGTAGGCCTATCTGAATCCTAATACACGTAGGCCTATCTGAATTGTAATGCACGTAGGCCTATCTGAATCCTAATACACGTAGGCCTATTTGATTTCTAATACACGAAGACCTATCTGAATTTTAATACACGTAGGCCTATCTGAATCCTAATACACGTAGGCCTATCTGAATTCTTATACACGTAGATCTATCTGAATTCTTATACACGTAGGCCTATCTGAATTGTAATACACGAAGGCCTATCTGTTTGTTTGCTTGTTTGTTTGGTGGTTTTACGTTGCATGGAACCAGTGGTTATTCAGCAACGGGGCCAACGGCTTTACGTGACTTCCGAACCAAGTCGAAAGTGAACTTCTATCCCCAGAAATACACATCTCTCACTCCTCAATGGAATGGCCGAGAATCGAACCCGCGACCACCGAGGTGGGACGCTAATACCATACCAACCACGCCGCTGTGGCGCTCGAAGGCCTATCTGAATTCTAATACAAGTAGGCCTATCTGAATTCTAATACAAGTAAGCCTATCCGATTAGGGTGCGAATCGAGCTGCGGACGTCAGAATTACCCAATATTCTTAAAATTGAATTTCAATAATGTGAGAAGAATTCGAGAGAAGATAAGATTGTATTGTGCTAATTACCGCTACACACACACACAAACACACGCACACAAATTTGCATGCATACATACATACAGGGAATAATATATATATATATATATATATATATATATATATATATATATATATATATATATAATACGTATTATATATATATTATATATATATATATATATATATATATATATATATATAACACACATACTCATATTAGCATTAAAAAAAAAGCCGTGTCGAGTTTCCATTTCCGCAGCGTTGAAATGTTTCCTTGAAGGAAATAAAGCGACAGTCAGAAATATCCTTCGTTTTCACCCGAGGGATCGGCCAGAATATTTGGCACTGAATTGGATGTTCATTGGGCAAAGCAAAATGGCAGCAAATCGACAGAAATTCATTTGCAACATTGACGATCGAAAAGTGAGGAACGGAGCAGCAAATAATGTTAGCGAATTTGAATTTAGATCTCTTCATAGCAATTCCTATTTTCCTCTGCAGAATTTGAAATACATTTCCCGGCTGGAGAAAATCTGAGTTCCCGTGCTAGTAGCAAAGTTATTCGAAGTAACAAGAATCACACAGAACAGAAATAGCCTCACCAGTGTACTGGTCATCTCTCTCTCATAAAGTAGCAGTTATTCAAAGGAAAACACTCTCTCTCTCTCTCTCTCTCTCTCTCTCTCTCTCTCTCTCTCTCTCTCTCTCTCTCTCTCTCTCTCTCTCTCTCTCATTAATGACATTGATTTAGGCTTAACTATCAGAATAGCCAAATTTGCAGATGACACCAAACTAGGTGTATATGCAGCAGACCCAGATACAGTGAAATTTTAAGAAATGAACTAGTGAAATTTTAAGAAATGAACTAAAGAAAATAGGATAGTGGTAAAAAAGATAGCAAATGCCTTTTAACCTGGATAATTGTAAAATATTACAAATAGGAACAAACCACCTTCATGCAAACTGCATGCTGCTTGGGAATGACAAAAATAGTGTAGAACAAGAAAAAAACCTTCGAATCATTATTACCAAGGACAAAATCCACAAAACAATGCATCAAAGCTGAAAAGAAAGCACAGAAACTAGTGGGATACATAAAGAGGCAGTTCAAATACGCAAACAAGGAAATTGCTGCAGCTACTCATCAATAGTTTGACCACATTTTGAATATGCAGTACAGTTTTGGTCACCTACACTAAGAAAGGACATCAATAGACTAGAAGGGGTACAAGCAAGAGCCAGAAAGTTGATTCCGTCCATCAGGCAAATATATTACCAATGATGACTATAGAGCCTGAACAGGTATGACTTAGAAACACGACGATTACGAGGACATGTGATAGTGAAATTCAGAATACTGAAAGGCATAACAAAAGCAGACATAAACCTCTACACATTAAACGAAAACCAGACAAGAAATAATGGATGGAAACTAGAACTAACGAGATACAACACAACCCATTGTTGGAACTTCTTCATATACAATATATGTGACACATGGAACAGACTGCCTCCAAAAGTTGTAAACAGCAGCAGTGGATGAGCTCAAAAGAAATCAAAAGAAAGCAAGGTAGACAAAATCATTAGAACACTGCGAATGAATGGTAAAACCTTCTCCTTCTTGGATGGACTAACAAGTCTTTGAGACATCCTAATCTTTGCAACCCCCCCCCCCCCCCCCCCCCCCCCCCCCCACTCTCTCTCTCTCTCTCTCTCTCTCTCTCTCTCTCTCTACCTGTCGTGACCGGCTTCTTTGCTTTTCACTTGCCATCGTTCCAGTCGCCCTCCTCCTTTCTATATAGGTTGGTACCTCTTGCAATTTGAATCTGCCCTTATGCAGATTTGGTTTTAAAGAGATTATTATACAATTTATTTGTTTTTATAATCTACAATATTTATTCTTTTATTACAGTCCTTGAAAATGATACTGTTTCCACTGCTCGCTGATCTTCATATATCGACTGATTAGCTGTCCACCTGCATCCTTTATATATGTATGCATATATATATATATATATATATATATATATATATATTATATATATATTATATATATATAAATATAATTATATATATATATATAATATAATAATATAAAGGATACAGGTGGACAGCTAATCAGTCGATATATGAAGATCAGAGGGCAGTGGAAACAGTATCATTTTCAAAGGCTGTAATAAAAGAATAAATATTGTAGATTATGAAAACAAATAAATTATGCAATAATTTCTTTAAAACCAAATCTGCATAAGGGCAGATTCAAATTGCAAGAGGTACCAACCTACATAGAAAGTAGGAGGGCGACTGGAACGAGGGCAGGTGAAAAGCAAAGAAGCCGGTCACGACAGGTAGAGAGAGAGGGGGGTGAAGGAGTTTTGGACATTCAACTATGTTACAGTCTGTTTGATAGTTAGTGATTCCAGAATAGGTAGTTACTACCACATTTTTAGTCATTGTCTCTTATATCCGAAAATTCGGGATGGCTCAATTCAATACCTGTTCGATAGCTAACGCCTCTGTGAGAGTCGGCGCATACCTTGTGAAGTCTTTGGGTGCAGCCCACGTAAGTTCCTCGAGAACACCGAGGACAATCGTATTTATATATCACCCCAGACGTCATAAAGGTCGCTTAAACGGTATTTAGTATTGAATAAAGATCCAGTCTTCAGAAACATCCAAAAAAGATGACTTATTATCCTGCTCAACTTCAATACTGAGTTTTATAATTGGATGTTTACTGTTAGCGAGATCGAGGAAAGTTTCCGCATCAGAACGAGATCTAAACAAGGTAAAAGTATCATCTACATATCTTTTGTAGAATACGGGGTAAATAGTGAGAGGGCAGTTGTAGTTGAGCCGAAGAATAAGTTATCATTTTTAGATGTTTCAGTCTCACGAGAATCAGATTGTTTTAACACAAGTATTTGGGGGATACCTACATTCACGGGTTTAGGATTCAACTTCTATAATAACTGTTTTTTTTTAACTTTAAAGTAAACGCCTTGTCTACTCTTTTATAATATAAGAGCATTCCATTTATCCTTGAACTGAGATGCCTTTAATAAGGAAATATAATTTTTACACGAGTTTTTTTACCAAAATTTTTTCCCATTTAACCTGTTTTTTCAGTATGTGCGGAATATTTTAAACAATTATTTCATGCCAAAGCACAAAATTCCAACCGTTCCCAAACTTCAAATCTATGCCAGTGTTCCATTAAAGGGATTATTGTATAATTTACTTGTTTTTATAATCTACAATATCTATTCTTTTATTACAGCCTTGAAAATGATACTTGTTGTCATGAAACGTCGGCAATAATAAAGATGTTTTTATGTACCAGTCTGTTTCCACTGCCCTCTGATCTTCAATATATATATATAATATATATATATATATATATATATATATATATACAATATATATATATATATATATATGTATATATATATATATATAATATATATATATATACATATATATATATATATATATATTATATATATATATATATATAAAGCAAAGTTATTCAAAGGACCGGAAGCAGTGTACTGGTCATCTCTCTCTCTCTCTCTCTCTCTTTCTCCAAGTAGCAAAGTTATTCAAAGGAACAGAAGAATCACCGAGAACAGGAATAGTCTAGGCAGTGGACTACTATGCATTTCAGGGACGGCGAATCATCGTTTTTCTCAAATATCTTTCAAACTAATTATTTGATCGAAATGGCACTTTAACAGTAATTTTTGCTAATATGGCGCATTGTCAAATAGTGTCAGTTGCGGCGTTTACTCTTGACTTACAAGGTGTTGCCAAGCATTGCCAACTTATGTATGCTTTCAAACGTGCTTTACTCCCATCCCTTTCCTCCCTACCTCCCTCCCTCACCCTTTTCCTCCTCATCCCTCCCTCAACCCACTTTCCTGGCCTTCCCGTCTCCCCCGCCACCCCACCGGCCCCTTTCCTGTCTATTATATTATAGCATGTGAATCTGATCGTAAGGAATATGTTGGTTTTTGTAGAATCTGTGTTGATTTAATTGTTATTACATTTTCTTAATTATACAAATGGGGGCAGGCTAAAGAGCGTATGATGAGTGACCGTCACCCTGTTCACCACGGTCTCCTCACCTCCCCTAAACCCCACAAGTAGGAGGAGCTTTGTCTACTTCCTAAATGCTCAGCAGGTGAATTGCCGTAAAGGAGAAAAAAAATGGAAAATGGGTATAATTTGGGGGAAACTACTATCACACTATCATTGTATCTTTTTCTTTATTCATATCACACTACAATTACGTTTCTACTAATCTAACGCCAGTAATAAGGATGTAATGCTTGTACCGTAAATACCGAGTTTGGTGAAAGAGTTGAGTTTCTTGTTTCTTGATTTATATTACTTATCTTTAATGTAAGTATTACCTATTACCCTATTTTCAGGCATTTAACATCCTTTTTTGTTTTTCCTTATAAAGCTGGTATCCAGTTTTCGCCTCATTCATAGTCAGTTAAGAAATCAATGTTCATGTCTTTCAAAGGTTTATATCCAATTTGCAGCATCGCAAACTGTCATAATTGAAGAGTCGCTCGATTTTTATTCCTTGACGGCAACAGACCAAAAATGCTGGTGATATATATTTATCAATAGATTTCATGACTTATATTATCTGAGTTTACTTGTTGCTTACGAATTTGAATGATAAGGATTCTCAAGTATACCTTAGTTCACAAGTGGATCTTAAAAAAGCGGAGATGTTTACCTAATTAATACCCCGTGATAATCAGGTAACCACAGTTTAACCGACAACCCAGTATATAACTAACTCTGCTATTTAGAGTGGTAAAGCAATTAAGAAATCTCTCTCTCTCTCTCTCTCTCTCTCTCTCTCTCTCTCTCTCTCTCTCTCTCTCTCTCTCTCTCTCGTGTATTAAGTATCATCATAGGTTGAAAATCGATGAAAACAATTGAGAATATCTCAGGAACTTTATTCATAGTCTTCGTCACTATCAAGGGACGAATCCTCTTCGTTATCTCTGTCGATGTTGATAATTACGGGGTCTACGGGTTTGTGGATGTTGTCCGTTGACCAATATTCATCCTCGAAGGTTCACTTATCTACTGAGATTGACCCTTAACCTATAATTAGCTTTCTCCATTTATTTACATGGTTTGGAGTCATATTGCAAATGCATTTCTGCAACGACGCGGACAAAGTAACATGGCGGCCATGACAGCGATGAAAATTCCGTCTTCATCAGTGACGCAGTAAATACTAACAGTGTGAATGCTGCAGCCAACAGACAACCCCTTAGCATCACGGTATTACCTGACACGCCAAGGATTGATTGATTGATTATGTCTTAAAAACTGGTGTTACAACATCTCGGTTACTATAAACAGAATACATTGGGAAACATTAACCATTATTACGATCATTATGTCATACCTCCCTATCATCTTCATTTATGAACTCTCCAATTATTTGCTGGTATTGAAAAATGACATGGAAAACGGTATTTTATTCCATATTATAAATCACTTAGAGGTATTAGGGGGAGAAATAAAAAAAAGCGATAAAGAGTGAGAGAAGGAAGGGAGGGAGGGAGGGAGGGAGGGATGGGGAGAGAGAGAGGGAAGGGATGGGGGATAGCAAACGTTCGAATCTGTAAATGAGACCTGCTGACTCTTACGACTTTGCCTTTAAAAGTCAAGAGTAAACAACTTAACTAACACTAATTGACAATGAACTATGTTACCAAAAATTGGGGCGAGGTCTCTTGTACACTGTGTTTAAGTACCATTTGGATCAAATAAGAAGTTTGAAAGATATTTGAGAAAAACGATGACTCGCGGTCCCTGAAATGCATAGTAGTTAACTTGGTTTTTTAAAGCCCGGGTTTCGTTATTAAGGAGCAGTATTTATATACATATATGTATATGTTGTGTGTTGTGTATATGTGTACACACACACACAAATATATATATATATATATATATATATATATATATATATATATATATATATATGTATATATTATATGCATGCATAAACGCACGAATAAAGAAAGCGGGAACTAAAAAGGATCAATATTTAACGCGTTAAGAAATATATGAAATAATTATTTAGTGAACAGTTATATCATACAAATGCAAACTAAAATAAACAACAACAGGAATAGGTACGCCACGTTACGTTCCACTTGAAGGTCGTCGTCTGACTCAACAAAAGGTGATTCATAACATCAAGAGCATAATTTTAATGTCTGACGTCATGGTAGCCATTACTTGCCTAGAGTAAGCTGCTGTATACTAAATGTTTAACATTGTGAGTGGAACATGGAAACAGACTTCCCACATGAAATCCTTCATACTAGTTATTCCATTATGTGACTAGCATTAAAGAATCATTCGTTATTATTTGCCTAAGAGTAAATTCACTGTTCATTTAATTTTGAAGATTTTACCCGGATAACGGAATTTTCCCACATGACATCCGTCACTCTTTTCATAATGTTGTAACCAACACGATTGAAATGGTACATCTGTTCGACAAAATCAGTAGTTATTATTTACTTAAGAGTAAATAATACTTCACTTTGAACGTTGTAACTGAAAAAGATATTATTTTTTCCCAAGTTAAATAACTCGTTCCTTTCGTTCTGCTGTAACTAACACAATAGAACTCCCGTAAGATGAAATTAAAAGTTGTTATTTTCCGAAGAGTAAATTTACGGAATACTTAATTTTGAATGTTGTAAGTAAAGGACGAAATCATTTCTTAGGCGTGAAATTCGTTGCTCCATCATTCTGTCGCAACATAATTTCAATGAATACACCTATATGAAGAAAAAAAATCAGTTAGCCTGGAGTAAATTTGCTAAAGACTTCAATTTGAACACAGTTCTTTGAAAAACAAGTGTTCATCGAAACACGAAATCCTACATTCTTACATAAAATCAGTAGCTATTAATTGCTTAGATTAAATTCATTGTGTATATACTTTATCTTGGGCACTGTAACTGGAACGCGAAATCATTTTTTAGTAAATATACTGTATACTTTATTTTGAACATTGTAACTTGAAAACGAAATTATTTTCTCCATATGAAATTCTCCATTCTTTACGTGGTGTCTTAACAGACATAAAAACCTGCATGACGAAATCAGGAATTATTATTTGCCTATATCAAATATACTGTGTGGTTAATTCATTAAATTGTAACTGAAAAACGAAATCATTCTTTCCATAAGAAATCCCTCATTCTTTTCATGCTGCTGTAATTAACAATTTTAATAGAACACATGTAAGACAAAATCATGAGTACTTATTTGCTCAGAGTAAATTTACTAGGACTTAATTTTGTTCATCGCAACTGGAAAGCTAAATTCTATTTTCCACGTGGAATCCCTCATACTTTTCACTCAGCTGTAAATTCAGAACTACGAAGACTGGTTGCGTTGCCTGCGCGAGGAAGCAGTTAATTTCTCCTCCAATATTGTCGTCTGGCTATCAACACACCTCTTACGCTCCGTTTCATCCTATTGTCTGCTCTCCCTTTGGCTGTGTAAACCGTTATTATGCTGAGACGATCCGGTTTGGACCGTTACTGTTTGGATAATCAATAGCAGACGCCGTTTCCTATTACAAGGAAACCGTATTTCCCTAAATCGGTCAAGAGAACGAAGATGAAAGGAATTTGTGGGCCATCAATCATCAAATATGATCTTATATTTATTTTTGTTTTTTCAGTAGAATCTTATCCTTTTTTTTCTTTATAAAGAACGATTTGGTTTTTTTTAATATAATTCTTAGAAATCAAAGAAAAGAATCGGGATCGACTAGGACGCAAGATCTGTTCACATTTTATTTTTTCATACTGTCAGGTAAGTGTGGTTTTTGTTGTTATACAAGCACTCATACATTTGTCTGCTTATTATATATATATATATATATATATATATATATATATATATATATATATATATATATATATATATATATATATTTATATATGTATATATATATATATAGTATATATATATATATTATTATATATGTATATATGGATATATATAATATATATATATATATATATACCCACACAGTATATATAATATATATATATATATATATATATATATATATATATATATATATATATATATATATATATATGTATATATATATATAATACTATATATATATATATACTATATATATATATATATATATATATATATATATATATATATATATATATATAATATGTATATATATATATATATATATATATATATATATATATATATATATATATATATATATATATATATATATATATGTATATACATATTATATATATTATATATATATATATATATATATATATATATGTTATATATATATATATATATATATATATAATATATATATACACACATATATATATATACACACACATATATATATATATATATATATTATATATATATAGACTACATGTGTTTGTGCATGTAATGATGGGTTCAATCACCCGATACTTAGTGAGAAAAGCCACACACTCCGGAGGCAAGGTTAAAGACAGTTCAGAGGACACGAGGTGTTGGAGGAAATCCATTGAAGAGGTATGGCACATTTAAAAGACTTAGGAACAGTTGGCTTTGAAAAGAGAGAAGTGTGATGTGTATACATTTATTTAACATTAATTAATTAATTGTGTGATGGGAAATTTAATGGATATGTCTCTTGTTTCAGATGGGTCCCATGTCATTATTCTAGAGACGGGATTCTCTAAAGACTCGACTATTGAAATGTAGTGATTGACAATTTGGGAGTTTGGGTGGTGATTACTTAGTCTAAGTCAGGAGAATAGAATGACAATTTACAGTTTTTTTTGTGGGTTAGAGTTAGTTATTAATATCGCTCTTTTTAGTCACTTTGTTCCATATTATGCTCATCTAGTTTAGGAAATAAATAGCATATTTTTGTATTTACATGAATCCATGAGCCTAGTTTATATCATTTGCAGAGGGGGGCGGCCAGCAACTGAAAGGTAAGAGTTGCCACTTGTTTAGTTTTGATTAATAGGTTATATATATATATATATATATATATAATATATATATATATATATATATATATAATATATATACATATATATATATATATTATATATATATATATATATATATATATTATATATGACCAACCTATCATTACCCAGTAATGCTCTGAATTACAGTCGATCATCCTACCTTTGGAAAGGAAGTAAAACGTGGTAATTTTTTATGAACATTTCCCCTCTAAACTGAACACCCCCACTAGACCTAAACACATCCCACAGCCCCCTCCCCCAACATTAAACCTACACACCCCTAAATCAAAACACATGCCCAACTAAACCCAAACAAAACCCAGAGTAACAAAACACAAAACCTCCACATAACAAACACACCAAATAAAACTTAGCACACCCCCAATAAACCAAAACCACTCCTCCCTAAACCTAAACACATACTCCACTAAACCAGAACACACCAGACTAAACTTGAACACTCCTCAAACCAAACCTATACTCACCCTTCTAAATGTAAATACTCACCACCCACTAAGCCAAATGCACCCCTAAACCTAAAAGCCCAAGTAAATAGAAACACCCCCCCACTTAACTGAAAAATCCCCACTAAATCTAAGCACACAACACTGAAACAAAACAAATCCCCACTAAACCTAAACACATTTCCAATTGAACTTAAACACACCCCCCTAAACCAGATCACACCATCACTAAACCTTAACACATCACCAAACTAAACCTAAATACTCCTCCCACCAAAACTAACAAAACAACTCACAAACATAAACCCACATCACCACTCTAAACCTAAAGACACCTCAACTAAACCTAAACACAACCCTGAATCAAAACACAACCCACCAAAATCCAAACACATCCCACACTAAATCTAAACACAACCCCATTAAACCAAACACAACTCCACTAAATCTAAACACACTCACCACTAAACCTAAACAACGCTCCTACCAAACCGCAACACATCCCCTACTAAACATAAACACCCTTCCCACTAAACCTAATGCACCCTCAACTAAAACTAAACACACCCACACTAATCCTAAACAAATTCCCTCTTAACTTATACACCCCCAATAAACATAAGAACACGACCCCAAACCTAAACACACCCACACTAAACCTAAGCACACCATCCACTAAACCTAAACATTCCTCCAACAAAACCTCAACACATCCCCACTACACCTAAATACACCCTCATTAACCTTAATGTAAACCCCCTGCCCCACCGTGCCTAAACCCATTCCCTAAACCTAAACACACCCCTCACTAAGCCGAAATGCGCCCCAATCAAACCCAAATACATCCCCATTAAACCTAAACACACCCCCAACTATAAACTTAAACACACCACCACTAAAACAAAACACCTCCTGCACCGAAACATATCCCAACAAAACCTAAACACATCCCCACTATACCTAAACCCCACTAAACCAAAATGCACCACCACTAAACCTGAACACATCCACATCCAACATCTCTCCCGTCAAACCTAAACACATCCTTCACTAAATATAAAAACACCTCCCACTAAACCTATAAGCACCCTTAACTAAACCTAGACACACCCCAACTAAACCTAAACACACCACACAAAGCCTATGCACACAGCACACACAAAACCTACTAAAGATAAGCACACTCCTCCCAATCTAAACACACACACCCACTAAACCTAAACACCCTCAAATCAAAACACAACCAACTAAACCTAACCACACCCCTTTTAAACCTAAACACACTTCCACTAAACAAACACACCCCCACCAAACCTAAAACCTATACACATTCTACTAAACCTAAATGCACACCCAATAAATCGAAACACACCACCAACTAACCCTAAACAAACACTCCAAAAAACCTAAAGGCAGCCCACTAAACCAAAACACACACATACTAAACCTAAATGCATTCACCAATAAATCTAAACACCCCTCCCACCAAACCTAAATACATCCTCCACTAAACTTGAACACACCCCATACTAAATCTAAACACACCCCATACTGAACCTAAACACCTCTCACTAAACCTTATTGTACCCCCTTACCTAAACTAAGCCCCACCGTACCTTAACACACCCCTCACAAAACCAAAATGCACCGCCACTAAAACTATACACACCCTTACTAAACCTAAAGACACCCTCACTAAACCTAAACATCCCCTAACCCTAAATACATTCCCCCTAAACCTCAACACATTCCCCCCTAAACCTAAACACATCCCTCACTAAACCTATACACACCTCGCTGGAATGCGACTCGAGCTCGAACGTGTTAGGCAGCTCTTTACCAATAATAATAGAAGATAGCGTAAAAAAAAGAAAAAAAGAAAAAGAAGTTGGATGTGTATGCCATCCCACCAGTGACGGCGCCTATACCACCGAGAACCAACATTCTATGTTACAAAGCCGAATATCACAGCCAGTTCAAGGATGAGGTCAAGACTATGAAGGGAATAACTTGCAGCAGTACGACACCTAAGGACCCAAACGAAAGGATTTCTTTAAGTATCTACTGCCGACCGAACTTAACCAGCTCACTCGTGATGCGAAATAGCACGGCCAACGTAGTGTACAAATTCAAGTGTACCGTAGCGGCATGTCAAGCCCTCAGCAATGACGACATAGGGCGCACCAAGATGTAAGAAGGTACGGTGAGTTACCGTGCTGGCTACCGGAAGGATGGCTGTGCTCAGTGATGTCACATGGCTGGCTTGGGTGCTGAGTAATACGACTCACTGGCGCCTCTTTGAGTTAGTAGCATCGTTTTTTTATATGTTGTCATTATTTATTCATAAACTTAATTAAACATAAAATACAAACTGAGCATTGGAAACGGAAACCAAAAAAAAAAAAACCGCGCTTCAGAAAACAACACAAACTATTTTTATATTTCATTTTACACTTCTTTATTACTGCCTTCATTCTATTAAAAGTTTATAAAAAGATTAATGAACTATTTTTTTATATTTTTGTTAACCATTCTTTGCGATGTTTCTTTCCCTGTTAAGTTTAATGTTTTCATTCTAAAATAAAGTCAGCATCTATAAAATAACTAATTAAGTAAATAAACCGGAACATCAATATTTTTTCCTGAAAAAACCAGAAGACTGATTCTGACATGACTCCCGGCTTCAACGTTTCTCCATGTAAAGTTTTGAATAACTTTTCCATGTGTTGCAGATTTTTTTTTAAAACATTTTTTCTCTTCTCATTTGAAATCCAGTTCTCACTTGTTCCATCTGTATCAGCTGAACATAAAGATGGATACTTAAAGAGGGTATACTTGTTCCTAAACTGATGAGCTATGAATCCTCCCAAACAACTAACTCATTTTCTCTCACAGATCCTGGTTCTCTCTCCATTAAATTTCCTATGACAACTTCCTCATTCTCAATCTCATCGATTATATACAGATATACAGGTAATTGTTTATATATATATATATTATGTATATATATATATATATATATATATATATATATATATATATATATATATAGCCGGTACAAATCTCTTATTGACAAAAAATTCCCCTTCTGTTAAACATATATTAAAATATATTAATTCCGAGGTAGAGCAAATTAGATATTAAAGGACATTTGTAACTCCATCTAAGTATATGAATCCTGGTAATGTGATATGACTTATATAATGGCTATGTGCTATCAAAAGCACTACAACGTTACCGAGTTCGAGATGGGTTGATACATTCTCCAAACAACGAATACCTGAGAGCGACAGGTATTTGTAGGTGAGAGATGGCATAAACTTATAGCCTCTTGCGGCGGCGGTGTGGGTTTAAGCTTCACTGTCATCCTGAATTTGTTTGATTTCAATGGTTCCTGCCCGGGAGCCGAAAAATCTCTTATCGACAAATAATTCCCACTTCAGTTAAACATGCATGAAAATATATTAATTCCAAGGTAGAGCAAATTAGATATTAAAGGACATTTGTAGCTCGATAAATGTATATGAATCACGGTAATGTGATATGACTTATATAATGGCTATGTGCTGTCAAAAGCACTAAAACGTTACCGAGGTCGAGGTGGGTTGATGCAATCTCCAAACAATGAATTCCTGAGAGCGACAGGTATATGTAGGTGAGAGACGGCATAAACTTATAGTCTCTTGCGGTGGCGGTGTGGGTTTAAGCTTCCCTGTCGTCCTGGATTTGTTTGGTTTCGATGGTTTGCGCCCAGGAGCCGAAAAACCTTTTATCGACAAAAAATTTCCCTTCAGTTAAACATATATGAAAATATATTAATTCCGAGGTAGAGCGAATTAGATATTAAAGGACATTTTTAGCTCCATATATGTATATGATTCACGGTAATGTGACATGACTTATATAATGGCTACATGCTTTCAAAAGCACTATAACGTTACCAAGGTCGAGGTGGGTTGATGCAGTCTCCAAACAACGAATACCTGAGAGCGACAGGTATTTGTAGGTGAGAGACGACATAAATTTATAGCCTCTTGCGTTGGCGGTGTAGGTTTGAGCTTCACTGTCGTCCTGGATTTGTTTGGTTTCGATGGTTCGTGCCCAGGAGCCAAAAAATCTCTTTATTGACAAAAAATTCCCCTTCGGTTAAACATATATGAAAATATATTAATTTCGAGATAGAGCGAATTAGATATTAAAGGACATTTGTAGCTCGATGTATGAATATGAATCACGGTAATGTGATATGACTTATATAATGGCTACATGCTGTCAAAAGCACTACAACGTTACCGAGGTGGAGGTGGGTTGATGCAGTCTCCAAACAACGAATACCTGAGAGCGACGGGTATATGTAGGTGAGAGACGGCATAAACTTATAGCCTCTTGCGGTGGCGGTGTGGGTTTAAGCTTCAATATCGTCCTGGATTTGTTTGGTTTCGATGGTTCGTGCCCAGGAGCCGATAAATCTCTTATAGACAAAATATTCCCCTTCAGTTAAACATATATGAAAATATATTAATTCCAAGGTAGAGCGAATTAGATATTAAATGACATTTGTAGCCCGATGTCTGTATATGAATCACGGTAATGTGATATGACATATATATATATATATATATATATATATATATATATATCCATATATATATATATATATATTATATATATATAATGTATATTTACAGTCAGTACGATGACTAACACCTCTATATGAGTCAGCTCTGACCTTCAGTAATCTTTTGGTCGATCCCACGTAAATCCCCGAATCACATTTGGGACAAGAATATTTATAAACGACCATTGATTGCAACGTTAGATAGAGCTTGTCTTTCATTTTAAACAAAGAACCAACTGTAAGTGGATTTCTTGGAATTAAAATAATTTGCAGCATGCTAAAATGTTTTCTCAATGATTGACTTTATATCCTTTCTAAACTTATCCTCTTTAATATAAAGAATACTCGCATATAGTTTCTTACGAGGAACTGTACTAATAGTTGGTAAATCAGGTTGTTTCTTATCTAAAAAGGCTTTACAGTGTTTAAAAAAGATACGAGATGGATAAAAGTTATCAGTAAAGTAACTACATAAAAACTCAATTTCAGTGTGAAAATGATCCCATGAGGAGGTAAAGAGTAAGCTCTGTGAAGCGGGAGGGAAAAAAATCGAATTTACCTAAATTAAAATAATACGAAGACTGGCCTCGTTGCTGATGGATCTCGCCTTATATATATATATATATATATATATATATATATATATATATATATATATATATATATATATATATATATATATATACATATATATATTATATATATATATATATATATATATATATATATATATATATGTATGTATATATATAATACCATAAGTAACCCGAACCCATCAGTAACGGCATGCCAGAGCATTCATGCTCGAATCGATGATGATACATACATACATACATACATACTATATATATATATATATATATATATATATACATATATATATAATATATATATATAGTATAACTGAATCACGAAAGTTTGGAAAGTGATAAATCCATAAATAAAGGTGAGTCACGAAGGAAAAATAAACAACGGAGAGTCTCCAAGATCTTTCGACGTTCAACGTCCTTTACTCAGCAGATAAACTTTATCTCCTGGGTAAAGGACGTAGAACGTCGAAAAGTCTTGCAGAACTCCGTTGTTTATTTTTCCTTCGTGGCTTATACCTTAATTTATATATATATATATATATATATATATATATATATATATATATATATATATATATATATATATATATATATATATCAATAATGTATATATATATATATATCAATAATGTATATATTATATATATATATATATATATATATATATATATATATATATATATACACATGACAGCCCATTTCATACACATGAAAGCAATGTCAATAAAATGTTTGTCTCTATCTCCTGTTTTGACTATAAAAAAAAACAGTATATCACCTTTGCAGTTACTCTTAACCACACAGGTCTAGGCCTAATTTCAGTCCTTAACTACCCATAGTTCCTGGCCTAATTTCAATCCTTAACTATACATGGGTCTAGGCCTAAGTTCAGCCCTTAACTACACATACTAGGTCTAGGCCTAATTTCAATCCTTAACTGCACATGGGTCTAGGCCTAATTTCAACCCTTAATTACACATACTAGGTCTAGGCCTAATCTCAATCCTTAACTACACAGAGATATAGGCCTAATTTCAATTCTTAACCATACACAGGTCTAGGACTAATTTCAATCCTTAACCACCCATAGGTCTAGGCCTAATTTCCAATCCTTAATCCATTCAAATAAGCCCTAATATATTTATCCATAATTTAAATGTAATAGGTCGAGTAAACCAACCTCGAATCCCGCCTACCTGCTGCCACATGCAAGTGACGTCATGCACGGAAGTTGATTGCAAGTTCACAGCAACCAAGGAGAAAGATTTCAACACTACGTAGATGACCACGACCGGAAGCCAACACTAACGATTTGATTTGAGAAAGCACAGAGATCGCATAGAGAAGCCAGGTTTCACAGATTTCAAACAACAGAAGCTGAGAGTATCAAGCAACAAACGCTTGAGTTGAATATAAAGAGAAACACGGACTTCATCTTGGGCATCCGTGAGAATCCGAAGGAAGACACGAGTGACAAAACACCCCTGGGCACGACTACAGGCAACGTATCAAATCAATCGGCCTACGCCCTTGGGGCACGTCCTAAGAAGTATGATGTCGCCCAGACGGCCAGCATGAGAATGAGACCAGCTTACCAATAGAAATTCAGCACTCCAATGGTGAATCCCGAATGAACTGTCCTTATTATAAGAAGCTTGCCATAAGAGAAAAAGAAGTATAGACTAATCCACTCCTCGTAAAATATAGTATCTGCAAAAGTTGCACTGATTTCAATAGAAACTGAAGGAGAGAAAATGTCCAAATATCATATACATATATATATATATATATATATATATATATACATAATATATATATGTGTGTGTGTGTGGTGTGTGTGTGTGTGTGTGTGTGTGTGTAAATATATAACGTTTATTTGGGCATATGTCTCTTCTTTAACTTTATTAAATAACATAACAATTGTATTAGTTCCGTTCCTAAGGGGAAAAAAAGCATAAGCATCAGGCTGCAAACCGGCTTGTCTGTCCTTATGTGTGGTTCTTTGTCTGCCTCTTTTGGGAGGATAAATATAAGAAATCTTTCTTGTACACCTAGAAATCCAATCACCCGGCAAATGAAGGCATTCTTGTCAAATATATTTTCCGTAAATCATTTCTAAGGTCTCCGCACCCACAACCTTTCCGCTTTAAAAACTCCTACCACATTTTTCTCCTTGTTGTGTGACTGGGGTTCTGAGATCAATGAGAATTGACAACGCTTATGCGCTGACCTTTGCAGCTGCGACTTCCCATTACGATTCATCGCTCCCTCATTTGAGCTTCAATTTAAAAGCAGAAATGGCTGAATGAAGCAGAATTGTACACACGCCTTATAGCCTATCATTTTTTCAATCAAAAAGGCCTAGTGAAGCAACAATGGGGTAGATCTAAGTAATTGCTCCGTTTCGGGTATTTCCTTGGAAACTGATATTATCTTATAGCATTTTGCTTGGTTATATTAAGTTTTATTTTACTGTTATTTTTTTGTCGGTCGACTGTAATTAAGCTCCCCCGGGGGGCTAGTACTAAACACTAGCGAAATACCTACATTTGACCACTCAATCCTTAGTGGCTTTCGTAATCGCGGGAACGTTCCTTGCAGTCCGTGCGGATTTGTTACTTAAAAATACCAACAATGGCAAGGGTATGAAACAATAAAAGAAATAAGACATTAAGCAACACTCACCCATGCATCTTTCAACACATCGTAGGCCCTCGTTTTCGTTTCTGTTCCTCCTTGGGCCTAGCAGGGAAGGGTTCAAATCTGTCCTCAGTTGAGCGTATGCATGGCGGTCCGGAGTTGGTCGAGTGTTGATCACTGACCAAAGTCTTTCTAGTGGGGAAATGGGGGGGGGGAAGGGAACGAAATGAAGGGAACTGCCCGGCCATGACTTAATACAGTCAATTCGGCAATCGTTTATCCAATCGGCGATTTATCTGGCGACATAGCACCTCACAACGTCCTGCTGTATAATGGATGTTCCTTTTTTTTCTCAAAGGAAGATTCCTGAACGTCGCACGACAACGTCAGGAAAACCTCTGTTGACATACTAATTCTTGGGGAGAACACTGAATCCACCACGCCACCCTATCTTAGCCAAGGTTCTAAGGGGCCCACACACTGAACGATTGTCTGTATCGTTCATATCACCTCAGACACCATAACATTTTGGGGGAACGTGACTGCATGCCACATGTTTTGGGTCACAGTTTACCACCTTTGCACCTTCCTCACACACGTTGAATCCTCCTCTGTTAATTTTTCCATCTGTCCACCCGCCTTTGGTGTTTGCGTATGGTAACACTGCGTCCCGGGCTTTAGATAGTTACGCTATGTGTAAGTTTTAGGTAAATAAAAGGATATCTGGGTATACATTTGCAATAAAAGTGTTTTGATAATTTGCTGTATGCGAATTACACCGTTAATATTCGAAATATGATATTGTTATTATTGTTGAATGTAAGATGAATGTAACCATCTAAAGCCCGGGGCGCAGTGTTACCATACGCAAACACCACAGGCGGATGGACAGATGGGAAAAAACCGAGTATAGCCAAGGGTCGAGAATATGGGTTTTAGAGCAAAGGCCTTCCTATCGATGCTTCCTCTGGTTTGGAGTTATCATCCGTTTCTTTATCTTGTACCCTAGGTCCTCGTGTATCCTCTTCTGGATAGTACAAGTGGATACGTGGCCAAGCAGTTGAACATTGTTTGTTTGTTTGTTTGTTTTAGCCGAAGTCTGGTCTATTTATCGTTCTATTGGCATGGGTGCGCGAGGAGGAAACTTATGGTGTACTTCAGGAATATGACCATGAACTAGGATAGGTCACTATGCCTCCCCCACCAGACACTTGTCTCAGGTATGCTAGTTCGCTTTACAATTTCTACTTGTTTTCAACCCAACCTTATAACCTTCAATTACACAGACTACCTCATCGTGTATGGCACGCTTCTTAGACATGTTACACATACAGGCAACAAGCACAAACAACTAGGAATACTGAGCTGGTTTGGGACCGCACGTGTCACGCATCACCTCACAATGAATGCCCGGATGATACCAATAGCCGTAACCAACCGAAGTTACCGCAAAGTAATACCCCATCACGTGCGACGGTGCGGGGTGAGGAAAGGGTTGGGGGGTAAGTTGAAACTGTCATTTTTGCCAGCAATAATATTTTCTTTCGTTCTTTCTTTTCGCACCGAGAAAAACAATTAGTACCATGTTTTGAATCTGCTGCGAGTGTTTTGTGTGCGTGCGTGCACAGGTACAAAAGCCGTTAATACGTTTAGAGGGATGCCACCAAAGGTGCCCAAGCCTTTTGGTTCTCAACAATTCTCGGGGGTTGTGGTTGTTCAAGCTAACCCTTGAGATTCTTATAGAATACCTGTTACAGTATAATTCATTCCCAACTGGGATTAAATGTGATGCAGGCATAAATCGAACCATGGACTGTATGATATAGCCTGAACGCGGAATCAGCACGTCTCGGAATTTTTGCCTAAAACAAATCTTTGCATGATTTCATAGTTACAAGAATTAATTTATCAAAAATGTATTATTTCAAGGTTTTTGTGAAAACGAGCCATGTACATCATGAAGAAATATTATGTATATATATATATATATATTATATATATATATATCATAATATATAATATATATGTATGTATGTATGTATATATATATATATATATAAATTATATATATATATATATTAACATACTATATAGTATATTGTATACATATACGTTATTATATATATAAACAGACAGACAGACAGAGCTAAGGAATATATTAAAAAACCACCATAACGGTAAAAGCCTGTTTTATATTTAAAGAAATCCATCCTCTTTTCCCGCAGTGGAAATGATATACGCTGCTCAACTAAGTGCTTCGTCGTCGAGGTGGAATTGCAGTTGGAAATCGTCGAAATCCAATTTTCATTATTTGCCTACGAAGAGCTGAGGAAGCATCAAACATCGGAAATGAATTTACTAATAAATTTTTTCGCACTAATATCTCTCTTTAGCCGAGTTTATTTTGCATAATTCTCTCCTGAATTATTATTATATATTATATTATATTATATATAATATATATTATATTAATATATATATAGATATATATATAATATTATATATATATATATATATATTATTATATACTAGATAGATAGAAGCATAGACCCATGCCGTTGTAATGACAATAAAGGATTAAAGATAATCACTGGGAAGCACCGATAACTACATTGGGAGAAAGGCCTTGATATTGATATTAATTATTCTATTTATTGTATTTTTTCTTTATAGATGAACAACACATTTAGTCTTGTTCGTTACATCGAGTTAATCATATGCAATTCTCTTATCACAGGGCTAGGCTGAGCTTTTGCACCATTCTTTTACACTGTATATTATATATATATATATATATATATATATATATATATTATATATATATATATATATATACGTGTGTATATACATATGATTATGAGCATGTGTGTGGATATATGTGTGAATTTATGCTTGCATGAAGAATAACTTATCTGGCAACTACCAAAACAGAAGATATGATCTTGCATTATACTGTCCCTAGTTTGGATTACCCTTCTCATACTGAAAACATCACTTGTTAAACTTTGGATTACCCTTCTCATACTGAAAACTTCACTTGTTACACTTTGGATTACCCTTCTCATACTGAAAACTTCACTTGTTACACTTTGGATTACCCTTCTCATACTTTGGAAAACATTCACCCTTGTTACCAGTTGGGATACCTTCTCATACTGAAAAACTTCTCACTTGTTACAGGTTTGGATTACCCCTTCTCATACTGAAAACTTCACTTGTTACACTTTGGATTACCCTTCTCATACTGAAAACATCACTTGTTAAACTTTGGATTACCCTTCTCATTTTAAAACACCACTTGTTACACTTTGGATTACCCATCTCATACTGAAAACATCACTTGTTAAACTTTGGATTACCCTTCTCTTACTGAAACCTTCACTTGTTCACACTTTGGATTACCCTTCTCTTACTGAAAACTTCACTTGTTACACTTTGGATTACCCTTCTCATACTGAAACCTTCACTTGTTACACTTTGGGTTACCCTTCTCATACTGAAAACTTCACTTGTTACACTTTGGATTACCCTTCTCATACTGAAAACTTCACTTGTTACACTTTGGATTACCCTTCTCATACTGAAAACTTCACTTGTTACACTTTGAATTACCCTTCTCATACTGAAAACTTCACTTGTTACACTTTGGATTACCCTTCTCATACTGAAAACATCATTTGTTACACTTTGAGTTACCCTTCTCATACTGAAAACTTCACTTGTTACACTTTGAATTACCCTTCTCATACTGAAAACTTCACTTGTTACACTTTGGATTACCCTTCTCATACTGAAAACTTCACTTGTTACACTTTCGATTACCCTTCTCATACTGAAAACTTCACTTGTTACACTTTCGATTACCCTTCTCATACTGAAAACTTCACTTGTTACACTTTGGATTACCCTTCTCATACTGAAAACTTCACTTGTTACACTTTCGATTACCCTTCTCATACTGAAAACTTCACTTGTTACACTTTCGATTACCCTTCTCATACTGAAAACTTCACTTGTTACACTTTGGATTACCCTTCTCATACTGAAAACATCATTTGTTACACTTTGGGTTACCCTTCTCATACTGAAAACTTCACTTGTTACACTTTGGATTACCCTTCTCATACTGAAAACTTCACTTGTTACACTTTCGATTACCCTTCTCATACTGAAAACTTCACTTATTACACTTTGGATTACACTTCTCATACTGAAAACATCACTTGTTACACTTTCGATTACCGTTCTCATACTTGAAAACTTCACTTTGTTACACTTTGGATTACCCTTCTCATATGAAAACTTGAAAACTGTTACACTTTCGATTACCCTTTCTCATACCTGAAAATTCACTTGTTACACTTTGGATTCCCTTACCCTTCTATTACTGAAAACTTTTCACTTGTTAAACTTGGGATTACCCTTTGGTCTAACTTGAAAACCCTTCACTTGTACACTTTCGATTACCCTTATCATACTGAAAACTTCACTTTGTTACACTTTCGGGATTACCCTTCTCCATACTGAAAACCTTTCACTTGTTACACTTTCGATTACCCTTCCATACCCTTGAAAACTCTCATTGTTACACTTTGGATTACCCTTCTCATACTGCAAACACATTTGTTACCACTTTGGGTTACCTTTCATACTTTGAAAATTAATTGTTACACTTGGATTACCCAATTCTCAACGAAAACCTTCACTTGTTAAAACTTCTTTGGATTTACCTTCTCATTGCTTTGAAAACTTCACTTGTTACACTTGAATTACCCTTCTCTATACTGAAAAAGGAAACAATTCTTGTTACACTTTGATTACCCGTTCTCATACTGAAAAACAATTTCACTTTGTTACACTTTGGGTTGACCCTTACAAAATTTCATACTTTGAAAACTTCACAAAATTATTGTTACGGTTTGGACTTTGGATTATTCCTTCTCGTTCCATACTGAAACTTCACTTGTTACAGTTTTGATTACCCTTCTCATACCCTGAAAACTTCACTTGTTACACTTTGGGACCCGTTTGGACCACTTACCCTTTTCATACTGAAAACTTCATTGTTACACTTCCCGATTTCACCCCTTCTCATACTGAAAACTTCACATTTGTTACAGTTTTGGATACCATTCTCATACTGAAAAACTTCACAGTTTTTATTCAGTTGGATATTCCTCTCATACTGAAAACTTCACATTTTACAGTTTTATTACCCTTCTCACTGAAAACTTCATATTTTTCGTTTTTGGATTAACCCTTCTATACTGAAACCTTCACACACTTTCGATTCCCTTCTCATACTGAAAACCTTTCACATGGACATTTGATTAACCCTTCTCATCTGAAAATTTCACACGTTACAGTTTGGATTAACCCTTCTCATACTGAAAACTTCACATTTAACAGATTGGATTTACCCTTCTCTGGAAAATTAACACAATACTTTATTGGTTACCCATCTCATACTGAAAACTTCACATTTAACAGATTGGATTATCCTTCTTATACTGAAAACTTCACATTTTACAGTTTGGATTACCCTTCTCATACTGAAAACTTCACACAATACAGTTTGGATTACCCATCTCATACTGAAAACTTCATATGTTACAGTTTTGATTACCCTTCTCATACTGAAAACTTCACACAATACAGTTTGGATTACCCTTCTCATACTGAAAACTTCACATGTTACAGTTTGGATTACCCTTCTCATACTGAAAACTTCTCATGTTACAGTTTGGATTACCCTTCTCATACTGAAAACTTCACTTGTTACAGTTTGGATTACCCTTCTCATACTGAAAACTTCACACAATACAGTTTGGATTACCCTTCTCATACTGAAAACGTCACATTTTACAGTTTGGATTACCCTTCTCATACTGAAAACTTCACACGTTACAGTTTGGATTACCCTTCTCATACTGAAAACTTCACATGTTACAGTTTGGATTACCCTTCTCATACTGAAAACTTCACTTGTTACAGTTTGGATTACTCTTCTCTTACTGAAAACTTCACTTGTTACAGTTTGGATTACCCTTCTCATACTGAAAACTTCACATGTTACAGTTTGGATTACCCTTCTCATACTGAAAACTTCCCATTTAACAGATTGGATTACCCTTCTCATACTGAAAACTTCACTTGTTACAGTTTGGATTACCCTTCTCATACTGAAAACTTCACATGTTACAGTTTGGATTACCCTTCTCATACTGAAAACTTCCCATTTAACAGATTGGATTACCCTTCTCATACTGAAAAAACTCACTTGTTACAGTTTGGATTACCCTTCTCATACTGAAAACTTCACTTGTTACAGTTTGGATTACCCTTCTCATACTGAAAACTTCACATGTTACAGTTTGGATTACCCTTCTCATACTGAAAACATCATTTGTTACACTTTGGATTACCCTTCTCATACTGAAAACTTCACATGTTACAGTTTGGATTACCCTTCTCATACTGAAAACTTCACTTGTTACAGTTTGGATTACCCTTCTCATACTGAAAACTTCACTTGTTACAGTTTGGATTACCCTTCTCATACTGAAAACTTCACATGTTACAGTTTGGATTACCCTTCTCATACTGAAAACTTCACATTTAACAGATTGGATTACCCTTCTTATACTGAAAACTTCACTTGTTACAGTTTGGATTACCCTTCTCATACTGAAAACTTCACATGTTACAGTTTGGATACCCTTTCTCATCCACTGAAAACTTCACATTTAACAGATTGGATTACCCTTCTCATACTGAAAACTTCACTTGTTACAGTTTGGATTACCTTCTCATACTGAAAAAACTTCACTTGTTACACTTTGATTACCCATCTCATACTGAAAACTTCACTTGTTACATTTCTTTGGAATTACCCTTCTCATACTGAAAACTTCACTTGTTACACTTTCGATTTACCTTCTCATACTGAAAACTTCACTTGTTACACTTTGGATTACCCTTCTCATACTGAAAACTTCACTTGTTACAGTTTGAATTACCCTTCTCATACTGAAAACTTCACTTGTTACACTTTGGATTACCCTTCTCATACTGAAAACTTCACTTGTTACACTTTCGATTACCCTTCTTCATACTGAAAACTTCACTTGTTACACTTTCGATTAACCTTCTAATACTGAAACTTCCACTTGTTACCACTTTGGTTATTACCCTTCTCATACTGAAAACTTCACTTTGTTACCACTTTCGATTACCCTCTCATACTGAAAAACTTCACTTGTTACACTTTCGATTACCTTCTCATACTGAAAAACTTCACTTGTTACACTTTGGATTACCCTTCTCATACTGAAAACTATCATTGTTTACACTTTGGGTTACCTTCTCATACTGAAAAACTTCACTTGTTACACTTTGTTGGGTTACCCTTCTCATACTGAAAACTTCACTTGTTACACTTTCCGATTACCCTTTTCTTCATACTGAAAACTTCACTTATTTACACTTTGGATTACACTTCTCATACTGAAAACATCACTTGTTACACTTTCGATTACCGTTCTTCTCATACTGAAAACTTCACTTAATAACAACTTGGAAATTACCTTGCTCAATACTACTGAAAACTTCCTTGTTACACTTTGGGGATTACCCTTCTCATACTGAAAAACTTCACTTTGTTACACTTTGTTACCCATTTACCCTTTCATGTTACTGAAAATTACCCTCACTTGTTGTTACACTTTCGATTACCCTTCTCATACTGAAAACTTCACTTGTTACACTTGGGATTACCCTTCTCATACTGAAAAACACTTCACTTGTTACACTGGTTGGATGTTTACCCTGTTCTCATACTGAAAACATCACTTGTTACACTTTGATACCCTTCTTCATACTGAAAAATTAACTTCACTTGGTTATTGTACACTTCACTTACCCTTCTTCCCTTTCATACTGAAAAACTTCACTTGTTACAGGTTTTTGATTACCCTTAAAACTCATACTGAAAAACTTCATATGAAAATTTAGCAACTTTCGATTACCCTTCTCATACTGAAAACTTCACTTGCACCTTTCGATTACCCTTCTATACTGAAAACTTCACTTGTACACTTTCGACATTACTGAAAACTTCAGTTACTTTGTTACATTGTCATTTGTGGACCTTTGGGTTACCCTTCTCATACTGAAAAAACTTTCCCACTTGTTACACTTTTGGATTACCCTTCTCATACTGAAAAACCTTCATTGTTACAGTTTGGATTACCCTTCCTCCATACTGAAAAACTTCACTTGTTACACTTTGGATACCCTTCTCATACTGAAAAAACACTATTTTACACTTTGGATTTTACATTCTCATACTGAAAACTTCACTTTGTTACCCTTTGATTACCCTTCTCATACTGAAAAACATCACATTTTACAGTTTTTGATTTACCCTTCTCATACCTGAAAACTATCTTTTATCGTTTGGATTACCCTTCTCATACTGAAACTTTCACTTATTGGACTTTGGATTACCCTTTTCTCATACTGGGGGGGGGGAAAAACTTCAGATGTTACAGTTTTGGATTTACCTTCCTTCATACTGAAAAATTTCCACACGTTTACAGTTTGGATACCCTTATACTGGAAAACTTCATCATTTACAGATTGGATTACCCTTCTCATACTGAAAAACTTCACATTTTTACAGTTGGATTACCCATCTCATACTGGAAAATCACATTTAACCAGATTGGATTATCTTCTTATACTGAAAACTTCACATTTTACAGTTTGGGATACCCTTTCTCATACTGAAAACTTCACACAATACAGTTTGGATTACCCATCTCATATGAAAACTTCATAGTTTTACAGGTTTTGATTACCCTTCTCATACTGAAAAATTCCCACCCAATACAGTTTGGATTACCCTTCATAACTGAAAACTGCACATGTTACATTTGGATTACCCTTTCTCATATGAAAACTTCTCATTTGACAGTTTTGGATTACCCTTTTCATACTTGAAAATTCACTTGTTACAGTTTGGATTACCCTTCCTTCATACTGAAAACTTCACACAATACAGTTTGGATTACCCTTCTCATACTGAAAAAACGTCACATTTTACAGTTTGGTTTGGATTACCCTTCTCATACTGAAAAACTTCACACGTTTCAGTTTGGATTACCCTTCTCAATACTGAACTTCACATGTACAGTTTTGGATTACCTTCTCATACTGAAAAACTTCTTGTTCTCGTTGGAAAAAATTACTTCCTTCTCTTACTGAAACTTCACTTGTTTTTACGTTTTAGGATTTACCCTTTCTCATACTGGAAAAATTCACCAAGTTACAGTTTGGATTACCCTTCCTCATACTGAAAACTCCCTTTAACAGAAAATTTGATTACCCTTCTCTACTTGAAAACTTCACTTGTTACCGTTTTGGTTGGAATTTACCTTCTTCATTTACTGAAAACTTCAACCATTTACAGTTTGGATTACCTTCTCATACGGACAACATCATTTGTTTTACACTTGGATTACCCTTCTCATACTGAAACTCACATGTTCAGTTTTGGATACCACTTCTCATTTGAAATTCACTTGTTACGTTTGGTACCCTTCTCATACTGAAAACTTCACTGTTACAGTTTGGATTAACCCTTCTCATACTGAAACTTTTCCCAAAACAAAAACATGGGGGGTTTTACGTTTGGATTACCTTCTCATACTGAAAACTTCACATTTTACAGTTGGTTACCTTCTTATACTGAACTTCACTTTTACATTGTTTACCCTTCTCATACTGAAAAAATTCACTTGTTACAGTTTGGATTACCCTTCTCATACTGAAAACTTTCACAAGCTTTACAGTTGAATTGGCCCTCTCATTACCCTTAAAAATCCCTTCCCATTTAAACAGATTGAAAATTCCCCTTCTCATACGGGAAAACTTCACTTGTTTTACAGTTTGGGATTACCCTTCTCATACTTGAAAACTTCAACAGTTACCAGTTTGCGATAAACCCTTCCATTACTGAAAACAATCATTTGTTTACACTTTTGGATTACCCTTGTCTCAATACTGAAAACTTCACCATTTGTTAAACCAGTTGGATACCCTTCTTCATACTGGAAAACTTCACTGTTCCAGTTTGGATTACCCTTGCTCATACTGAAAACTCAACTTGTACCAGTTTTGGATTACCCTTCTCAATACTGGAAAACTTTTCACATGGGTTACAGTTGGAATACCCTTTCTGCATACTGAAAAGAAACTTCACATTTTACAGTTTGGATTTACCCTTTCTTATACTGAAAACTTCCACTTGCTTACAGTTTGGTAAAATTACCCTTCCTCATACTGAAAACTTTCACATTGGTTACAGGTTTGGATTACCCTTCTCATACTGGAAAAACTTCACATTTAACAGAGTTTGGTGAATTTACCCCTTCTTCATACTGAAAACTTCACTGTGTGTACAGTTTTGATTACCCTTCTTCATACTGAAAACCTTTCACACGTAACAAGTTTGGATTACCCTTCAAATTACTAAAAACTCACATTTAACAGAATTGGATTGCCTTCTTTACCTGAAAATTCAGCATTTTACAGGTGTTGAGTTACCCCTTCTTCATACTTGAAAACTTTCACATTTTACAGTGAGACTCTTCCATACTTGAAACTTCACAATGTTTCAGGTTGGATTACCGCTTCTCAATTACTAAAAAACTTCACATTTAACAGAAATTTAGGATTTACCCTTCTTATACTGAAAACTTTCAACATTTTACAGTTTGGTGGATTACCCTTCTTATACCTTGAAAAACTTCACACATTACAGTTTGGGATTACCCTTCTCATACTGAAAACTTCACCACATTACAGTTGGATTACCCTTCTCGATTTACAGAAAACTTCACATTTTAACAGTTTGGGAGTTACCCTTCGCATACTGAAAACTTCACCATGTTAAAGTTCATTATAATGGGACAGTTTGGATAACCCCTTCTCATACCTGAAAACTTTCCACTTGCTTTTTACCCAGGTTTGGATTACCCTTCTCATACTGAAAACTTCACATGTTAACAGTTTGGATTTAACCCTTTCTCTAAACTTGAAAAACATCATTTGTTACACTTTGGATTAACCCCCTTTCTCATACTGGGGAAAACTTGCCACATTGTTTACAGTTTGGGATTACCCTTCTCATACTGGAAAGACTTCACTTTTGTTACAGTTTGGATTTACTTCTTCTCGTTACTGAAAACTTCACTTGTTACAGTTTGGATTACCCTTCTCATACTGAAAACTTCACAAGTTACACTTTGGATTACCCTTCTCATACTGAAAACTTCACTTGTTACACTTTCGATTATCATACTGAAAACTTCACTTGTTACACTTTCGATTACCCTTCTCATACTGAAAACTTCACTTGTTACACTTTCGATTACCCTTCTCATACTGAAAACTTCACTTGTTACACTTTCGATTACCCTTCTCATACTGAAAACTTCACATGTTACAGTTTGGATTACCCTTCTCATACTGAAAACTTCACATTTAACAGATTGGATTACCCTTCTCATACTGAAAACTTCACTTGTTACAGTTTGGATTACCCTTCTCATACTGAAAACTTCACACGTAACAGTTTGGATTACCCTTCAAATACTAAAAACTTCACATTTAACAGATTGGATTGCCCTTCTTATACTGAAAACTTCACATTTTACAGTTTGGATTACCCTTCTCATACTGAAAACTTCACATTTTACAGTTTGGATTACTCTTCTCATACTGAAAACTTCACATGTTTCAGTTTGGATTACCCTTCTCATACTAAAAACTTCACATTTAACAGATTGGATTACCCTTCTCATACAGAAAACTTCACACATTACAGTTTGGATTATTCTTCTCATACTGAAAACTTCACATTTTACTGTTTGGATTACCCTTCTCATACTGAAAACTTCACATTTTACAGTTTGGATTACCCTTTCCATACTGAAAACTTCACATTTTATAGTTTGGATTATCCTACTCATACTGAAAACTTCACATTTACAGTTTGGATTACTCTTCTCATACTGAAAACTTCACTTGTTACAGTTTGGATTACTCTTCTCATACTGAAAACTTCACTTGTTACAGTTTGGATTACTCTTCTCATACTGAAAACTTCACACGTTACAGTTTGGATTACTCTTCTCATGCTGAAAACTCCACCCACTACAGTTTGGATTACTCTTCTCATACTGAAAACTCCACCCACTACAGTTTGGATTACTCTTCTTATACTAAAAACTTCACATTTTATAGCTTGGATTACCCTTCTCATACTGAAAATTTCACATTTCACAGTTTGGATAAACCTTCTCATACTGAAAGCTGCACATTTTGCAAATTACCAAAATAATAATAATAATAATAATAATAATAATAATAATAATAATAATAATAATAATAATAATAATAATTATGATACACAGCCGGACAGCGTCAAATCCTTATAGAATGTCAACGTAGTTAGAAGCTCATTGCTTTCAAACATGATTTTTTCTGTTTACGTTATTCTAAGAGTGACCTTTGTCAGACTTGCCACTCAGCGTTACATCCAAGTCAAACATCCAACGTCATTGTGTGACTGACAACCTTTTAGATTGACGCTCATCCATCCCAGTCAAGTTACAGTCCCATCACGGTTAGGTATAATAAACGAGACTGGTTCTCCATTTCTGCGTATGACGGAAAGGAAATTAGTTATCCAGGGCAATTAATAAACTGGCACCTTTGTAAAACTTGTTATTAGATGCGAAAGTTTTACTTCGATATACGAGCCGAGGCAAGGCAATTAAGTTGTCATACCAACAATTACTTTCCTTGTTATGAAGCAGCTATAAGGGATGTCTTAGATCATTTCAGCTCACACGAGGTTGGCTGGTACAGTATTTACTTTATATCGTGTTATACATATATTTCCTCATCATATTCACATACAATTGAATTAATCTGTGAACAGTATTATCCGTTCATTTACCTTTAATACCTACCGGTAATTGAAATGTCCTGCAGAGAATCTGTTACTGAGTAAATTTTACCTCACGAATATATATCACTACATCTCTTTATAACACATACACTCATATACATACACACACACACACACACACACACACACACACACACACACACACACATATATATATATATATATATATATATATATATATATATATTATATCATATATATATCTGCAGTATGATCCTCAAACAGCAATTCAGGAATGCCGAAGACACATGGATGTTTTAAAAGATTTATTCATAGAGAAATGTTTCGCACATGACTATGTGCATCATCAGTCTGAAAAATGACAAAATAATAACATTAAAAATACTAAAAATACACAGGATTCTTAAAATGACAATTAAAAACATTAAAAGACTAAAAGTAAGAAGCAAAGTAAAAACAACTGCTGTTACACCAACCTTCAGGTACAGAGGAAGAAGATAGAATGACTAAAGACGGGAACAAAACCTCCAAAGACGACTATGCCAGATATAGTTGAGCACGAGGAAGCAGCCACCGATTAAACGATGGAAACGAGTCTTTTAATATATAATGACTCTAAGGTCGTCAGATAATCTGCATCCTTAGAATACGCTAATATGGAAAAGTGCTGCTTCTTAACCTCAATTTTACAATTGATAGCATGATTTTTTATATTTGAATGTTCTGGTCTGCTCAATCTTTGTCCCGTTCTAAAACTCAACCCTAAATGACTGTAATAACGCATTTGCAACAACCTCTTCGTCGATCCAATATAAGTACCAGGACATCCTGGGCATGTAAACTTATAGACCACATTGGATCTCATGAAGGGCTGCAGATGGTCCTTGAAGCCAAACAAGGAGCCAATTTTACTGGGATTATTTGATATTAATTTTAAATTAATACACGGTATTTCGGTTTCAATAATTCGTTTCAGTTTTTTCGAAAATTTGGAGCTAAAAATATAAGGGATTGAAGCATACATAAGTTTTTTCGGAACATTAAATATGTTATTATTTTGTCATTTTTCGGACTGATGATGCACATAGTCATGTGCGAAACGTTTCTCTATGAATAAATCTTTTAAAACATCCATGTGTCTTCGGCATTCCTGAATTGCTATATCTATATATATATATATATATATATATATATATATATATATATATATATATATATATATATATATATATATATATATATATATAATATATATACACTTCAAGAATATATATCTTTATACATCTCTTTACACACACACACACACACACACACACACACACACATATATATAATATATATATATATATATATATATATATATATATATATATATATTATATAAAGGTATAAGCCACAAAGGAAAAATAAACAACGGAGTTTTTCCTTCGTGGCTTATACCTTTATATATGGATTTATCACGTTCCAAACTTTCGTGATTCAGTTATACAAATATATATACATATATATATATATATATATATATATATATATATATATATATATATATATATGTGTGTGTGTGTGTGTGTGTGTGTGTGTTATATATATATATATATATATATATATATATATATATATATATATATATATATATATATATATATATATATATATATATATATATATATATATATATATATATATATATATATATATATATATATATATATATATATATATATATATATATATATATATATATATATATATATATATATATATATATATATATATATATATATATATATATATATATATATATATATATATATATATACGCACACACTTCTCTGTCATTTTTCCATAATAAAATGAAAGCAAAAAGAACAGCTAAATCGTGGTGATTCATATGTGTGCGAGTATTTATTTGCTTAAATTTGTGACGGAAAATACGTTAAAAATCGTTATAGAATATAGGTTCTACTTCGGATTTGCTTGGTGTTTTGATTAATCTTTTAACAGGAAGAAAGAAATCTGTAACACTACCGTAGGTTACGTCACATTCTCGCTCCTGGAAAGAAAATGAATGGCTGTTCGTCCATGGCTTATCTGGGCCTGGCAGAGTTTACTGTGAGAATTCCACGATTTATTGATGCTAGAATATAAGTTGCCTATTCTTTTTTCTTGACGGAAATTGTCGTTACTAGCAGGCCCACGTAAATGTATATATTCATGCTTTTACCTTAAATGCATTTACAGTCATAAACACTACCATATACTTAAAAGTTCTCACAAACTTATTTATAGCATGTCTGTATTATGTGATGCAAAATGTGTTGTTTAATTGTAAATAAATACAAGTTATACAGCTCAACCTTGAAATATTTTAGTATTACTAAAAACCCTTCGAAATTGCTACTTTTTTTACGCTTTGGTTTTACCGATTATGTCAAATGTACAAAAGTGAATGTTGAATATTAATATTTCCAATGAACCAAGAGGAGGCCGGCAAACTGGTTTTCTCACAGTAGCAACATTACATCATCCAAAGTTACACTATTCCACCTAAAGAACAACGATCCCGACTGAGAACACTCTCTCCCACCTATTTCTAACTATTCCACTAAAGTTGAGCTATCTCACTCAGTGTCAAACTACCCAGCCAAAGATAAATGATCACACCAAAGTATTTCACTGAAGGTAAGCAATATCGCCAAATGTCACCTGTACTACCAGAGCCATATTATCTCACCCAAAGTCAAACTTAAGATAACTAGACGTCAGACGACTCATATCCAGGTTGGAATATAATAAAACATCGTTTATATTTTACTAGTACATCTTTAAAACTCAAAGAAGAGCAAATCCAGACACTGTGAGCAAATGATGAAACAAGAAATAAAACGAAAATTATTAGGATGAGTTTATCCGAGCTTATTAAACAAGGAACCATCAATACTTGTTTTATTCCTAATTGTGAGAAGTGGCTGTGAATTATTTGCAAATCTCAATGCAAATGAAATATTTCTATCAAGGACTGATTTTAAATTCAGTTATGCTTCTTGTTAAGTTTCGTCGTTCAAAGTACTATCACCTCTTCATGTATATTTTCTCTCTGTATACATAAGTCCATCAACAGTTCAGTAACAATAAACTACAGTTTCTAGGTATACATTGCGCAAAACGGAAATGACTGCAGTAAGGCTGATTTTTATAGATGTATATATCTGCCATTTTCAAAGTAAAGCGTCGACAAAGGAAATGACGGAATGCTCTCAAAAAGACCAAGCTATGTTACGGAGGAATTCAGGCGATTCAAAGGTTTCAGACAGACAACGATCATGAAATTGTTGATAAAAGTTATCTTCATCTTACAAACATAAAGTGATTCAAATTGAGCTTGAACTTGACTTTGAAGAATTGCCATTGAATGACAAACATGTGATACTCATCTGCGTCAGAATTCCAAGGAAAAGCGGTCAGTTAAATCCAACAAGGACTATGCTACATCAGAGTTTGTTAGCGAAGTCTCCAGAATAAAGAGGGGATGCCAGTGTTTAACACGTTCAACCACCGATATAAAATATACGTTAACTTGTGAAACTATATATCATGGATACTTTTATTCAACTGACAAAAAAAAAAAGAAAAAAAGACATAAGGTGTACTATGGGGTCCCCTTTATCACACATATTAGCCCGTTTGTTCATACAACATTTCCAGTTTTGTCTGTCGACCAGCATTAACACAAGAAAGAAACTAAGATTGTGGAAACAATATGTGGATAATATAGATACCTTGAATTCTAAAGAGCCTTTCTTATTGTTCATGATAGAAAAGAACCAAAATAACATCCTTCACTTTTTAGATGCAAAAGTAACGAAAAACTAGATGGTTTTAAAAGCAGAAATGCATCGTCAAACACGCAAAACAGGGTCACAGTGGGTCTTTTCCTAAGATCCCATAACTTCGTGACCATACTTATTCAGACGGAGAAGAGATCAATTTCATCAAATCGTACTTCTATGATCCACTCTATCCTAACTGCTCTCCAAACCCAAATATGTATGTGCATATATATATATATATATATATATATATATATAGAAGAGAGAGAGAGAGAGAGAGAGAGAGAGAGAGAGAGAGAGAGAGAGAGAGAGCTAAAAAAGAATATGTATGAAGGAGAGAGAGAGAGAGAGAGAGAGAGAGAGAGAGAGAGAGAGAGAGAGAGAGAATAACTAATTCGCCTCAAAACTTTTATTTCATTCCATTCTCTTAAACATTTCCGGAAAAAATTTGAGTAAAATGAAAGAAAAGGGCGAGTTTGGTTGTACGCTAACATGAGCAAGAAATGCAATTTAGTTTGCAGTCAGAAACTGCAAGAACTCTTGACAAACTCAACGGAGTACAAATGAGTTTTAATGTAGCAAGTATAATACCACGGGCACACATTGGTGATATTACACCATAGAGAAAATAAATGGTATAAATGCTACCGATTATATATTCTTGGAAGAACAACTAAAAATATACGAAAGAGAAATTCATATAACATTTGTCTCACACTCGGAGCACTATTATATTTTCGTTCATAAAAAGGCAATTCTTCGGGGACTTTTATTTACAGTAGTTTTTAAATGGCAATCAAAAAAAGCATTTTTCTCATGAGACTATGAACATGACTGTGCCATACAGAGAGAGAGAGAGAGAGAGAGAGAGAGACAGAGAGAGAATTGTTCCATTTTCCAATTCATATTAAATTATTTTATGATATATGAAGTTTAACACGTTTGTGCAAAAAGAATAAAAATAAATAAGGCCGGTCGATATGATGATGACAATGATACCAGTGTTGGTATAATGAACAGAAGAGGCTGTACTATGTATTGTCTGATATGTCCTCTTCAAGTGACCCCGTTCTGATGAGCATATTGCCCATCACGTATGCTGCAAAAAATTATTTCTTTTTTCGTCGGTAATTATGCTAAACCATCCTCAAATTAATCAGTATCAACTATAAATAGTGCAGCATGATAAAAATCGAATTCCAGATACTACACGCACGCACTCACGTACGCACGGACACTGACACACACACACACACACACACACACACACACACACACACACATATATATATATATCTATATATATATATATATATTATATATACATATGTATATATATATATTATTTGAGCTACAAATGTCCTTTGATATCTAATTAGCTCTACCTCCGAATTGATATATTTTTCATATATGGAAACCGAATGGGAATTTTTAGTTGATAAAAATTTCGTCCTCTCGTGGGTTCGAACCACCGCCCAACGGACAGAGACGAATTATTATCAACTAAAAAATTCCCTTTCGGTTTACATATATGAAAATATATCAATTCCGAGGTAGAGCGAATCAGATATTAAAGGACATTTGTAGCTCGAATAATTTTATATGAATCACGGTGATTTGATAATATTCATATTCATATATTCATATATATATGTATATATATATATATATATATATATATATATATATATATATATATATATATTATATATATTACTGGGAATATGTGAAATCAGGGATTTCACGAAATCCTTAGCGAATATGTGAAATGGATGCCAGGACGACCTCCAATCCACCCCACTTAAAATGCGAATCACGACCAATTATTCAACGACAAAACTATTTCCAAGGTTCCAGAAGAATGTATCCAAAAAGGGCCAGTCCATTACGCTGACTATATTAGATCGTATCACAATGATATCTGAGTTCTTCAGCTTCATGTTGTACGAAAGATGTAAATTCCAGATTTGAATGAAATAATTACTCTGTCTGGAATTTCTATCATTTCTACTGTTCTCGTCAAATTGAGGATTTATTCATTTAGTTGAGCATTTGAGGATTTATTTATTTATTCAACCATTTTTAAATTTGTGTGGAGCTGGGTGATGAGAGCAACGCATAGGTCTCATTAGGGGGTTGATGTGGATGACGCATACGTCTTATCAGGGTGATGTGCGTGACGCAATGGTCTTGTCAGGGTGATGTGGGTGAAGCATAGATCTCATGAAGGTGATGTGTTTGACGCATTGGTCTTCATCAGGGTGATGTGAGGGAAGTATAGGTCTTAACAGGATGATGTGGATGACACAGATACGTCTTATCAAGGTGATATGGGCGAAGCATAGGTCTTATCAGGGTGATGTGCGTAAGGCATTATCATGGTGATGTGGGTGCCGAATAGGTCTTATCATGATGTGGGTGATGCATCATACTAGGTCTCACCAGGGTGATACGGGTGACGCACGAGGTCTTCCATCTGAAGCACTGGGAGACGCTTGGGTGAAGAAGTAGATCGGGTACTGACCATTCTAGAAGCTAATTAACCTACCATTTCCCTCTGCTGCTCAGTAACTGGCATTTAAATCTCATTTGTGCCTATAAGAATTGCTTTGAAGAAGTAAGGAACTGCGGAAAAAAAAATCTGTACTTTATATTTATAAAGTCCAGCCCCTCCTAGAGAGAGAGAGAGAGAGAGAGAGAGAGAGAGAGAGAGAGCTGAAATAGTTCCTCCAACACCCTGGTATGATAACATGAAATAAATTGCGCAATGCTTGAAGTTAACACCTCCTTCTCTCTGTGACCTTTGGCTCTTTGTGACATTACCAGAATACGATTAATTTTGCTAAATGCGAAAAGTATTCCACAGTAGGACCAGGCTTTGGGCGACACGGTCGAAATATGTGTGGGGAAAAGATTTAATGCCTCTGTAACCGAACTGCTATTAAAAACCCTCGTTGCCATTTTCCTGAATAATATAAAAGGTCACTAGACTTAGCCCCTGGGGAAAAACTACCTTTCTCTTTTGCAAATGACATCTCTGCTAAGAAAATAATACTCTGCGGCAGCCGAGTGCAACTGTTTGTGGAAGCGAAACATTCCCTGAAAATATAACATATTTTTTTTTTTTACGAGACTTCTACCATTATTTACAACATGCTGTGGGTATGACTGTAATAAATACAGTAGTTTAGGAAAATAGTTTAGAATTTTTCACAAGTAAAGGAAACATACTCTTAGTTCTTTTTTTATTTTTTTATTTATTTATTTATTTATTTATTTTTTTTTTTGTTTTTTTTTTTTTTGTAGGTAATGTTTCGCGAAAATTCATGTCTCCTTCGGTAAAGCAAGTTTTGGATAGTTGCTGCTTTGACTCTCCTACGAGCGGTACCCACTAAGACAATTGACAAATATGTATAGGGAGTTATGCATTATAACACTGGTACCTTTGTGTATCGTATATATATATATATATATATATATATATATATATATATATATATATATATATATATATATATATTATATATATACACACACATTGATAAAATACAAACACATATATGCATCTTTATATATATACATATATAACATACAAACACATATTCATACATCTTTATATATAATATATATTATACACAGATACATATATCATTGTTATATACATACCACTCTATAGATATCAGTCAATTGTCTTAGTGGGTACCGCTCTGGGAGAGTCAAGCAGCAACTGTCACTCTTGTGTCAATTCTCTTACTGACGACTCAAGAACAGACGCACAAGAAAACATACAAAAAACAAACAAACAAACCCTTGTGTATACATATCCTCGATCGATGTGTTAACAGAAAAAATTAATAATTCAAAAATGACAAAGAGTGGTAAACTGAAACATTAACATTAGTCTCATTGGTAAAATTTACAACCCTTCGCAATGCGCAGTCCTTTTATTCTACAGTTCTTCTCGATTCTTGTTTATTAGGACTTTTAAACATCCTCCACTGCGATAGAAAAGTGCATTTCACGCAAACTTCTTTACTTCATAAATCTTATGAAACTTCTACCTACCTATTCTTCCCCAATTCTTTTGGAAGAAAAAGACCAAATTTCTCTCTTTTTATTGTATGCAACATCTTCCTTTTTTTAATCTTTATCATTTTACACACACGTCTTAATAATCTTTTCACGCATTTGATCTTATGCCTCATTATATAATTCCATTCCTATCCTCTGCAGGGGAGACGGAGACATTGTTTCTTGGCTCATAAACTTCACAGTCACCTCTCGCCTCATGTAATGTCATTATCCGAAACATTAATTTACAAATACCAAGAGGAGCCAAGTAATTTCATTCTTTCGAAGACTATAGCAACACTCATTTATCAGCCTCTCGGCTTTCATCGACTCTGAAATTAGCTTGTAGATTTCCTTTCTTAGTGAGAATTGTAATTCTCTCTCTCTCTCTTTCGCTCTCTCTCTCTCTCTCTCTCTCTCTCTCTCTCTCTCTCTCTCTCTCTCTCTCTCTCACGTGTGTCTCCTCTCAGACTAGGTTATCTAAATCACCTTTATGAGGGTGTGTTCTTGACTATTGCAGACGAATTTTTAAAATTTATTCATTTATTAATTTATTTTGTATTTCCGCTGCTAAAAAAATATAGATAAATATTTATGGTTACAATATAATAAATAAACGCGCACATCCATCTATGATTACGAACTCAGGCGGAAACACAAAGCACCGGAATGATAATAAGTCATCAATTTACAGTTGTGACAATAAATGCTTTCTACGAGAGGAAAATATTATATTTCTCAGGTTATTTTCTTTCCAGAATGATGTGTTTTTATTTTGAAACTCACGAGGGATTTAAAAGGATTTATATACAACGGTGTTTGGTAATTGCAATCACTCATAACAGCTCGAGCAGGTTTTGTGAGAAATGAAGCACAGACGAATCAACTGAACCATAACACGCGTCCACAAACAATTTATATATATATATATATATATATATATATATATATATATATAATATACTATATATATCATATATATATAATATATATATATATTATATTATAATACATATATATGTGTGTGTATGTGTGCGTGTGTAGTTCATTTGGCTTTGGTATTTGTTTCGCTTCGTCCGTTCGAAGTTTTCTGGAAGGTTCTTAGTGCCAAACACCGTTTTGTGTTAATGATTATGTATAAAATTATAAATTATATAAAGTATATACTTAAATATTTACATATAAAAACTATATATATATACATAAATGTATATAAAGGATTATAATCACTTTAGCAAGTGATTCATTTATCACACATAGCCACAGGTGAAAAATAAGAGACGAGGTGTAGGTCCTGACCAGTTTCGACTTTATTTCCAAGCCATTGACGAAGGACTGATAAATAGTATTAGAAGTCGCAAATATATACACTACAGAGAAAATAGTAAGGGTGCAGCAGTGTCAATGAGATTTCCAACCCCGCCTCCCTGACACCTGCAGGTGTGGATCCGTAGTCTCCTCATGGTAAATTTTAGCCAAATGAGTTTTGAAAGCCACTCCTACCTTGACACCAGCCTGTGGGTGAATCTGCAGTCTCGAACGGTTTTGTGTACGTTAGTCAGTACTGTCTCTGTAGTATATATATTTGTGACTCCTAACACTATATCAGTCCTTCGTCAATGGCTTGGAAATAAAATCGAAACCGGTCAGGGCATACACCCCGTCTCCTATGTTTCACCTGTGGATATGTGTGATAAATATATATATATATATATATATATACTCTGTGTATATATGTAAATTTTAGTAAAGGTGTATGCACGCGTGAATTAAATTTTCCAAGAAATGAAATAGGAGAATATGTAAGCTCCCTGAATCTTGCATTAGCAACGACACGCGTCAACACAGCCTCAATAACACCTCTAAAACGTCCTGTCATGATCCTTCATTTCCAATCCTCAATTTGCATTATTGCTGTTTTGGTTCCGCTGATCGAATATTCCAGCCGACGAATAACGTGGTAAGAGTCGAAAACATAAGTCCGGGGGATGATTGTTCTTTCAATACTTGACGAGCAAAATATAGAAGAGTAAAGCCTGCACAAGTCGTATAGCGGAATAAGAGTACGAAGTGATTTCAGTCTGTTTACAAAGCAATCCATTGTGCTTTTATTGGTCTAAACATTGTATTGAATATTCGATAGTTATCTGTGGTGGGGCATCCAAAGTAAAGAAGGGCATAGGTTTAGCAACTCTTGGGGCATCCAAATAAAGAAGGGCATAGGTTTAGCAACTCTTGGGGCCTCCAAAGTAAAGAAGTGCATAGGTTTAGCAACCCTATCTAATTTTTTTTACCGAGAACCAGAAAGCTAACTATTCCCAAAACGACGTCATTGCAAGAAGGTAAAAGATTGAAAATATTTTTCTTCTTCTTCTTCTTCTTCTTCTTCTTCTTCTTCTTCTTCTTCTTAGACGGACGTAACTTTTACAGTTCTCCCAACGCTTTGAATGTTATCTTATGACGCCTACGAAGTGACTTTTCGAACCAGCCATTTCAATTGATTTGAAGATAACTCCTTTTGAAGACACCCTATAAAATTCATAACAGGTGGGAGAGTGAGATTTATAAAGGCAATGAAATACATTCTCTTATTCAGATATGGAAACCCAAAAACGTCTACAGAATTGCATTAAAATGGAGGAAGAACGGAATACTTTTATTTCTAGATTATCATGCTGTTTTTGGATAACGTTTCTACAAATTACGAAATGGCAAAGAAAAAAAAATCTGAGGAACAAAGGAAATCAAGTGAATAGTGAGGAAATAATCCATTTCTTCAGAAAAATATGTAGTCAGTTAGGTTCCCACGTAACATTAAAAAACCTATGAAGTATGAAAAAAAAATTTAGAATAACTTAAAAAATGACATTTGTCTAGTCTATATATATATATATATATATATATATATATATATAATATATATATACTATATATATATATATATATATATATATATATATATATATATATATATATATATATATTATAATGGCCATTAGCTAACCAAATGGAATTTCTATTTGTACAGACTTCCAAGAATTTTTTTCTAATAAACTGTCAAGTTAAACCCTTAAGATCCCTTTGTCTCCTTAATGTCAGATGTTTACAAAGTTCCAGATTCTCTCTCTCTCTCTCTCTCTCTCTCTCTCTCTCTCTCTCTCTCTCTCTTATAACGTTTTCCTCTTTCCGAGTCATTCCTAACTTTAAGTGAAGATTCACGAACTGTATTGCAAATAGCTTCTTCATTAACGAGCAACAAGAAGGTAAATTTTATCTTCGTCCCTATTTGCATGGAAGGAGAGGAGAGGAGAGGGCACCTCCTCCTCCTCCTCCTCCTCCTCCTCCTCGTAAGAGGCGTTTAAGAGGGGAGAGGAAACGAGAATCTAATTTGCGATGTTGAGCGAAAGTCCATGTTTCGAGAAAAGCCATTTTCTTGTAGCAATACATTGAATTCGCTTCGCATTGAATTCGCTTCTCTAAAAGTGACCCTTATTCGTCTTTGTTAGGCTGTTCCCTGACGTCCATTCTCTCCAGGCCTTTTAAGACGGTGGTGTAAAGTAAGAAAATATTTTAGTAAATTATTTTAGTTAATGATTGCTTCGTCACAGAAAATATGAATTATGAATTTAAACGGTAATAAACCATTTCATTTTATTGTTTCATTACCGCTTTTACTCTATTTCGATTGTTAAGGGATGAATTCGTGTGTTTGTGGATCCGCGTAAAATGTTTTTAACCTCTTTCTCTGAAGAATTTGGGGATTAAATTTTTTTTTTTTTTTTTTTTTTTTGTAGAGGTCACCTTATCAAATGGTCAAGTGAATTTCATCACCAAACTTTGGACATTAACTTATAAAATTCTTCTGTTTTCTCATGGAGTTTTAATACCATAGAATAATGCTATCAAGGGTTTAATTAGAAAGAATGAATCGATAATTACATTCAAAACACAATCAAACTTGGTAGACTTGATTTCAATATGCACAAAATGAGAAGGGCGTTTGTTATTGGATCAAATACATTTAATCTTTACACTTAAAAAAAAAAAAAACAGAAAAAATCTATTTATATTATTGTTTCTGTAGATATCGCCTTGCAAACGGGTTCAACTGCAGTAATTCATTTCTACTCTCCTTGGGAATTTCAATGATTCCCAGAGTAGGAATTGAAAGGAAAGCCAGGACATTCCTTCATGACGTCATCCATTGCACAGATTAGTGAAACACCTTGTCACAGGAATGTGACCAGTACGAGCCACGTTCCTGTCTTTCATTCTTGCACTTCGAAAACGAGACGCGACGTCTTAATACGTGACAGGTTTTTGTATTCGTGTTGATGGTCAAAATCGTTGCACCTCCACATAACTTAAATAAATCTACGAATGAAATCCCTCTCACCTGCGGATATTCGGAAGAATATAATCGATTCTCAAAGGTGAACATAACAAAAATTGATATATGTGTGAGCCGAGGTACAAATGGTGCAATGAAAAATAGTTATATCAGATTTCAGAAATTAAAAAAACTTGAAGGCAAAATTTCGCCTTGTCACTATTGGGTGACCTATTTCAACAGTTTATTTCATTTCGCCCCATTATATTTCCGACATGAAGAATTCTTTACCTTTACATATTTCTGGTGAAATATAAGAAAGCCATTTTTAATACATAAGTTAGTCGGCAGACTAGCAATATGTAATAGTGATCCTCATCATGTGTAAAATTCCGATTTCGATTAATTATTTTTTTTCGAATAATTACGGATTTATATTAAAACGGAAAATCATATGAGTTAGATCCTACCGATGATTATCTTTCTGTATGTATTAAAGTGACGCACTTTATAATTCACGAGGAGGCCGTGTCAGAGGCTAGCAAAACCATTTAACACTCAGTTACTGTCCACGGGGATATACCCGCATTGGAATATTCCAAAAGATTTATATAAATCCTGTAAGATGATTCAACTTGATAATAACGCTTCACTTCCGCTAAAAATAAAAACAAAGAATGGAAAGGCTTATTTTTGTCTCCTAGACGGTCATTCAAGCGATCTTTGACCTATTTTACGAATCTTCGTCGTCCTGGATAACGTTTATTAAGTTAAAGAAAATATACACTGGATCCAGTTAAGAATCTGTGACTCGGTGAAGAAGCAAAGAGAAAAAGTAAAGATATCATGTGAAACAACACCGTTTGCAGACTGGAAAATGTTGAAGGAATTTTCGAGTCAACTTTGTAGAAAAATTGAAAAAAAAACGAAAAACAAAAAACAAATCCAATTTAGATGTTTTTATGGTCACTTTGACCTCCATTACGTTCCATTCTTTTGTCAATGCTTAAACAAGATTTTGTTCCTAGAGTAGAAGTTCATAGCCTTTAATTGGAAGGAGGCGGTCGTTAAATATGTTTGGATAATATAATGGCTTACATAACGCGAGGGTTTTGCAGGAAGCGCCATTAGTCATTAGCGCTTCATTAGTATTCATAGACTCCAAAGGGCCTCTTCTGAAACATTTTCCTGGAGAGAATTCCTAATGAAAAGCTTTTTATCTCCTCTCTCTCTCTCTCTCTCTCTCTCTCTCTCTCTCTCTCTCTCTCTCTCGTTTTTCTATAATATATATATATATATATATATATATATATATATATATATATATATATATATATAGAGTTAGTAGAGAGAGAGAGAGAGAGAGAGAGAGAGAGAGAGAGAGAGAGAGAGTGTGTGTTTGTGTCTCTGAGCGAACGCGTGCACGTCACAAGAAACAGCATTTGTAATCATGTTTATGCGCATTCATTTTACATTACACGAGAGAGGAACAAACGAATTACTGGCGACAGGCAGACAAAGAAACAGGAAGAACGAAACACGAAAGACAAAGAACATATTGACAGGGAAACCATGTGCGACTGACAGGAAAGCTGAACGCCAACACAACAATGTGAAATGTTGCATAAACACCGGTCTGCAACGCACCACCGCCCCTAACCCCCTCAAAAAAAAAAAAAATTCTCTAGACTTTCACGAACTTTAATGGAGTTTCTTCCTGCTTTAATGACGTATCTAATCTCAGTTCTAGCCTCTGTGGTAATAAAAAAGAACTTCCTAACAATTCAGTCGCCGTCCAAAGAAGCCAAAGTTAGCCGAAGACCTCAGGAATCTCCTGTATGGAACAGCAGTTTGGAAGGAATATCCCGAGAGAACTGCAAGTCGAGTCGACGTTCGCGAATAAATCTTCCAAACTTTGGTTCCCTGAGGGTGCCAAGTAGATAATTGACTCGCCTCCCTCCTCTTCCTAGGCTTCCAAGTTAAGCCTCTGGGTGATGCCTTGGAGCTGCCTGGTGGATTGAATAAATGCTATCTCGTTGTAATATCGTTATGATGCATGCCAGGATTAGCAGAATTTTAATTTTAATCTCCTCTATTTTTACATGGCTCAAAAACTGTTTCCTACTGTGGCAGTTTCTGAATGAATAAATGTCACAGGATTAATATGTTTTGAATAGTATGTTCCTTTCTTGTATTTAGTACTTCAGAAATTGTTTCGTACGGAGATATTTTACGAATTCAAAAGTGTTCTACTAATATCCGACGTTATCAGACGCATGTTATTTTCTATGATTAGATTAAATTGGTTTTTATCAACCTGAATAGTCTTTCAAGCAGTTTCCACGGCGTTTTTTTTTTTATTAGACAAGTTAAACACTTGAATCCTACAGAAAAGTGCATTCAGGCTTTTTAAGATACCTTTGCCCGACATACTAAAGAGTTTGACTTAATAATTGAAAAATTGGATGATATATGTAGAAATCACAAGGACTGGACTATTCTCCTATCTGGTGACTTCAACTTTCCTTTCGTAGAATGGAAAGAACGAATAGGAGATTGTGGTTGTACTTATACATATAAAAAAGAGAGTAATAGTAGTGCAAAAGATAAGAGGCAATTCGAAAAGCTATTAGATATGCTACTAGAATACAACATTCAACAAATAAATCACCTGCCAACAAGAAAGGAAAATACTTTAGACCTAGTATTTGTGAACGAGATGAATTATGTTAAAGAAATAATAGTTTATAATGCGAGTATTTCAGACCATAATGTCATAGAATTAACAGTTCATTCCAAAGCAAGTGAAAACAGAGATAAGCAAGAAATGAAAAAGTGGGAAGGATATGGAAAATACAACTTCTACAGTAAAAATATAAAATGGTCAGAAATAAATGAAGAATTAAACAAAGATTGGGATAACATTTTCGTAAGCGATGACATAAGGGTAAATACGGAGATATTATATAGAATATTAGAGAAAATAGTGGATAAATATATACCGAAGAAGAAAAGTAAACAACATTCATGCATACCAAGAGACAGAAGGATCTTGTTCCAGAAAATCAGAAAGTGGAAAAAAGGTCTTGCAAAAGAAAAAAATGCATGGAAAGTTATAGAACTAAAAAGTAAGATAGAAAATGCAGAACAAAAGATTATACAATCAAAAGAAAATGAAAAACGGGACTTGGAAGAAAAAACCCTATTAAATATCAAGCAAAACCCCAAACTATTATACTCATATGCGAAGAAGATGAATAAAAGAAGAATAGAAATAGGCCCTCTGAGAATTGAAGGGAGATTAACGAATGAAAAAAAGGAAATTTGCAACATACTGGCAGAACGATATAAGAGAGAATTCACCCCTAGAATAGATAATGAAGATAATGATATAGAAGTAAGGGACGAAAATAGTGATTATTTAGCTGACATAGAAATTAATGAAGCTGATATTGTGCAGGCAATTAATGAAATTAAAAATGGAGCTGCTGCAGGGCCTGATGGAGTCCCTGCTAGTTCATTCTATCGCAAAGCCACTTGCAATATTATTAAGACAAAGTGTAGATACAGGCAAGATTTATGATGAGCACAAAATTACATATATCACCCCTACTTTCAAAAGTGGATCAAGACTAGAGGCAAGTAATTATAGGCTGTGAGTCTAACATCACATATTATGAAAGTGTATGAAAGGGTAATGAAGAAAAATATTATGAAACATTTAATAAAAAAATAATTTGTTTAATATAGGACAACACGGTTTCGTACCCGGAAAAAGTACACAAACCCAACTGTTAGTCCACCGTGAGAACATATTCAAAAATATGAAAAGCGGAAATGAAACAGATGTGGTTTATCTAGACTTTGCCAAAGCTTTTGACAAAGTAGACCATAATATATTAGCAAAGAAAATTAGAAAACACAATATCGTAGATAAAGTAGGAAGATGGTTAAAAGAATTTTTACACAACAGAAAACAGATATTTATTGCAAACAATGAGAAATCGGATGAAACCAAGGTAATATCCGGTGTGCCACAATGTTACGGTGGTTAGCTGCAATACTGTTTGTTATTATGATTGAAGACATAGACAGTAATGTTAAGGATTCGGTAGTGAGTAGTTTCGCTGATGACACAAGAATAAGTAGAGAAATTACTTGTGATGAAGATAGGAACGCTCTACAAAGAGACCTTAACAAAGTATATGATTGGGCAGAGGAAAATAGGATGGTATTTAACTCTGATAAATTTGAATCAATAAATTATGGAGACAGAGAAGGAAAGCTATATGCATATAGGGGACCTAATAATGAGACAATCACAAATAAGGAAGCAGTTAAAGACCTTGGTGTGATGATGAATAGGAACATGTTATGCAATGATCAAATAGCAATTCTTTTGGCAAAATGTAAAGCAAAAATGGGAATGTTGTTACGGCACTTCAAAACAAGAAAAGCTGAAAACATGATTATGCTTTATAAAACATATGTTCGTAGTCCACTTGAATATTGCAATATGATATGGTACCCACACTATCAAAAGGATATTGCACAAATAGAGAGCGTACAAAGGTCCTTTACAGCTAGAATAGTAGAAGTTAAGGACCTTGACTACTGGGAAAGACTACAATCCTTAAAATTATATAGTCTAGAAAGGAGAAGAGAACGCTACATGATAATTCAGGCATGGAAGCAGATAGAAGGAATAACAGAAAATATCATGGAACTAAAAATATCAGAAAGAGCAAGCAGAGGTAGATTAATAGTGCCCAAAACAATACCAGGAAAAATAAGGAAAGCACACAGGACATTAATCCACTACGCACCAGCATCGATAATGCAGCGTCTATTCAATGCGTTGCCAGCTCATCTGAGGAATATATCAGGAGTGAGCGTAGATGTGTTTAAGAATAAGCTCGACAAATATCTAAACTGCATCCCAGACCATCCAAGATTGGAAGATGCAAAATATACCGGAAGATGTACTAGCAACTCTCTGGTAGACATTAGAGGTGCCTCACACTGAGGGACCTGGGGCAACCCGAACGAACTGTAAGGTCTGTAAGGTCTGTAAGGTTAGTGTCAACCTAGACACAAAAGTGTATTTGTGTGACGGAGAGAGAGAGAGAGAGAGAGAGAGAGAGAGAGAGAGAGAGAGCCACATTCACTGATCTAAAGTTCATGAATAATTCAATATATGAAGGTACTCAGAACGGAATGTGTATCCAATACTTTAAAAGATCAGTGTTGAAGAAATTCGTTACGAGAAGGATTTCTTTCTATAAACTTTTATAAATATCTATAATTAATACTTAGTCGTCAGTCCGTTTCAATTCCAGGAGAATAATAGTATAAAAAAGATTACAGCAAAATAAAAAACAGGGAAAAAATCAACCTGATAAGACGGTTATTGGAGCATTCTAAGAAAAAAAAACTGTATTTTTTAACAGTTCGGGAATTATGTGCGTTCTCCTTAAATTGAACTGTGAAGAACTCGCTAATGATTCTATGATGTGTGTCAGAAACATGGCTGTGATGCAATTATTGAGAGAACATTCTCCTTTTGCCGTCCCAAAACATATTTATGTGAAAAACGGATTAAAATAATCAATCACTTCATAAAATAACACTATATATATACATATATATATGTACATATATAATATATATGATATATATATATATATATATATATATATATATATATCTATATATATATATATATATATATATATATATCATATATATATATATATCTATCTATATATAGATATATATATATATATATGTATATATATATATATAATATATATATATATATATACATACATACATATGCATACATGCATGCACACACACACAATTAATTAATAAACTACCATAAATGGAACCGCTGAGTGACCGCTGAGGGAAAACGTTTTCCATACCTGCATCAAAAAGCCATGAACTAATGACTAGCACAACTAACGATGGATCATTCACTCATGAAGTCAAACTTCAATGCTAATGTCCATTTCATGTTAGCTAATTACAACACACCAATGTCCCATTCATACAATGCAATTTTCATTATTTCAAACGAGTGCTCTAATGACAGCCCCAGCATCAAAGCCTGAGCAGAGCTCGATATGAACCAGCATATAATGATGTGACCAGACCCCGAGCCATCTTTTAAAGCTGTTATGCAAATCTTTCAATGAGACTTCATCGCTCAGTGGCTGATGTTTATTCATCATATTTTATTTTACTTATTTGGTTAATATGATAACTGTTTTTATTGTTCAGTTTCCATGATGAATATTATCTTATTTGTTCACTTCACGAGTTATTTCTTATTCGTAAGGTATCTTAATCATTTGCAAATGAAGTAATCAATTTCATGTTAACAGAATGATTTTTCATTTACTGTAAAATTCATTTTTGTCATTAATTTGCCAGGGAAAATATATTCTGATTCGGTTATAGATCTAATTTTGTTTTATTAGGATGCCAAGGTTATGACTTTCTTCAGATCGATTTCGATAGCTTTGACGAATATACATTCCTTCCGTATTACGTACCTGTAAAATCTTCTTCTAAATATATTTTGATTCACTGAAACGTGACCTAAATCGCAGATAGTAAAGGTCAAATTATGAATTCAAAGTGCAGTGCCTAAAATAACAAGAATTATCACTCAAAGGTTTTTAATCTTCGGATAAGATATAATTATAGAGATTTAGTTAAATAATGAGAAGATATAATTATAGAGGGTTAGTTAAATAAATATTAAGGTATAGCAGTGATCTAGACACGATCGTCTTCCTCAGGCAAAGGTTATCCCAAATGCATCGCATCTCTTTCTGTAGCTTTTAAGACTCCGATATTTTCTAAATCCAGGTTTGTGCCTTTCTCTTCCTTCCCTCCACCACCATCTGGATGTTGAAACTAGTTTTCTTCCCAAGTTGCAGATTGAAAGCGAAGGGTAAACATATTTTGAAATTTTGTTATAGAACACTTTGCATCAAAATCCCTCTTGAGATATGATTGTTATCAGTCACGTTTATTTTACAACTACTTTAACCTTAAGGTGTGTTCATTTTTTCGAATATTAACGTTGAAAGTAAATATTAATATTTCAATGCCGTAACTTATGATTTCCATTTTTATGGAAATAGCAAGTTTATTTCAAGTACAGAGAACAGGAAATAAATTCCAAAATAATTATTGCTGTAAAGTTAAGCAACACAAGAAAAATAACTCGATCATAGGCATCATTCACGCAATAGAAAAGCCGTTATGGGGAAGTTAGAAACTATTTTGTCATTTTATCATTATCATGACAAGGAAACGCGAGAAAGGTCTTTATATCACAAAACAGTAATTAACAGCGAAGTTTTACTATTAAGCGCATCCTATAGTGTAGAATAAATGGGACATTAACATATCAGGGATATTTTAATATACCTAATGTGGCTAAAAGCTTATCTACAAAAGGCAAAGGTAGTCTCAGCCTTGACATGACACGAATACCATTTCACGCTATGGTTCGTGTTTGTTACATTTCAATATTCCTAATGTAATTTCTACGAAACTTTATATTTTCTTAGAAAAAAAAAATATAATCATATCACTGAAGAAAAGTCACGCATATCACTAGCATTACATATTTAGGTTATGAATGGTGATTTGACCTTGAGAATAAATGGAAATTGGAACCTAGTGACATATTCACAAAAAGGCAGTATTGTTATAAAAGGCAACGTATTTCAGCATGTGAGCAGAAAGAAAATGATACATTGTTTTCGGTGGAACGAAAACAGGTCAGTTGTCTAAATCAACAAGCACGAAAAGAAGCCTTGTGTGATGGTCTTCATTATCAAGTGAATTCAGCCTTAATGTTATTCAACAATAAATATTAATGATTCAGACTGACTAGTTAACGTAGGAGTTTAAATGAAAACTCGTCACTTACTAAAAGACTTGTCTCCGTTGATATCACAGATTCTTATATGTATATTTCTTTCGGCAATATAAAAATGACTCTTATTGTTTTTTTACAGTAATGACGCTGATTAATTCCTAAGGTTTGAAAAAAGCGAAACCTAATATCCATGTCACTTTGCTGAATATAAAATGCATTAGAATTTTGAATTATGATGGATGCTACAATCTATTTTTCTTTTCTCGGTAGCCATCACATGACATGGAACATTCGTTCCACTAAAACTATATGACGCTTTTGTGTTTGCTTATAGCGAAAAACTGCAGATGTTTTAGGATGCGAAGTGACTTTTCATTTATAACTTCTTTGCGAATGAAATATGTTGAACTGCAGTTGCCAGCTCTGACCTGTTTACTTTCAGATACTTGTTTTATACTATTATAATTTCTGTTTACATTTTGTATTGTGTATCATTTGCATCTCAAAGAGGGAAGGGGATATTCCAACTGAAAAGCTACCGAGAATATCTGTTATTAGTAAGCTATGTTTTATGAATTTTAATAAAACGAGAATATTTTATTATATGTGTATGTGTTATGGATGTATGTATGAATGTACTATATCCTCTGAGGATAACACTATTCTGAATGACACATTACTACCTTAATTCGGGAAAACATGAGTCTGTATTTGGGGTTCATTTTGCCTCCATATATTGAAAGATGGATAGAGTTCTGCATAACAATCTATCATCCCAAAAGTTTTACGCGGCTTTAGAAAACTGAGACGGTGTGCTCACGAAACCATAGCTCAAAGGGTTGTCATGCTGAGAATTTTTTTTTCTTTTTCTTTTTTCTTCTCACTATAATCCTGAAACAAAACTTTTTAACATGAAAGATGTTCTCAGACTTTGACAAACAAGTATACGGTGTTCATGGACCTTACAATAAATAAATAAATAAATAAACAAATAAATAAATAAATAAATAAAAAAGAAACAAGATGGTTTTGACTTATGAGTAAGGTACGAGGTGCAGGAGAATGATATTATATAGGACAAATAATCGGGAGTGCTGAAAAGGTCCTATTGAGATCAAAAGTGTATGTTAAAATTTCACACCGAAGAATAACTGGTTCGGTGCAAAAGTGAGTTTAATACAAAGGTGTGTCATTTCTTCATGTTTATTCAAAATTGTTATGCATGGGGCCATTTCGGTAGCCAGAGAAGAGTAGTCAAGTTTGCAGATGACGTTGCCTCAGATAATTTACTGAATAAAAACTTTAGTGAATAGTGAACGAATTTTATACTGCCTTGTACGAGGAAGAAAAGTAAAGTGGATGTAGAAAGCAATGAAAGGTAATATAAAAAAACGGATGAAAGGAGGTGGCATACTCTTCAAGATCACGTTTAACCAACGTAGGATGAAGATTGTCACGGAACAGAGGAAGAATAAAAGATAACAAAACGTATAAAAAGATCCGGTAGAAAAGGAAGGAAAAGGTGCAAAACCTGAGTTCGAATCAGAAAATGTCGACCCATGGAAAGGGAAAAAGCTTTAGAGTTAGGATGATTAGGTGGGGAAAGATTTTCGAATTCCCAAATTGTGGCATACATGAGGAGTGCATGACTAAGAAAGTGATGCAATATGAAGACGAAGAGATGTTGGAACGAAGAAGCCTAAACATTTTAGATGTAAAAGTCTTGCCAAGATGGGGGCTAATAAGTGAATGTATTTTTTAGTATTTGCCTTCCATCTATACTCGTATGGCAAAGGACTAACCTACGTGTATTTTCACATAATTTCACTATACAACTCGCTAACCAACAACGTATTTCTGTTAATACCATAGCATTTGGAACGGGGTTCATTTCTCTTATGAATTTTCAATGCAATTATACGACGTGGCTAATATTGTGGAATTGTTCAGTACATGGGCTCGTCCCAGGATCAAAAGTTAAAGAACAATGATGCAATGGCAACTGTACAGTTACTTGATTTTTTCCTCGGTCTTCCCAGTTTTGTGTGTGTGCGCGCATTAAGCTACAAATGTTCTTTAATGTCCAATTCGCTCTACCTCGGAATTAAACTATTTTCACATATGTTACCCAAAGGGGAATTTTTTAGTTGATAATAATTTCGTCCTCTCGTGGATTCGAACCAGCACACAGAGGATACATCAGGAATGAGAGGACGAAATTATCATCAGCCAAAAAATTCCCTTTTGGTTAACATATGTGAAAATAGTTTAATTCCGAGGTAGAGCGAATTGGATACTAAAGGACATTTGTAGCTTGATGCATGTATATGAATTAAGGTGATGTGATAAAAATTCATATATATATATATATATATATATATATATATATATATATATATATATATATATATATAATATATTCTGCCCTAAGTTCTACTTAAAGCGAACCTCTTAACGCACTAGTTTTTCCTCTTTGTATCTTGAAAAAAATTTTTTTTTAATGATATCACTTAATTAGTGTCACTAAAGCAACTGAGAAAACCATACCACATATTCAAATTCAAAATTTAGAAAATAACATAAACAATAGTTGACAAATAAGACAAAAGCATAAGGTTTGCACCTTAACACAATTGTCACAGGTATAACACCCTTTACACACAACTATAATATCATGACAACCAACCTACACAATATTAGAATGAGCAGTATCTCGACTACCAAATTATTTACCAAACTTCCAGAAGTAACTACCCGTATAAACACAGCCAATAGAATCTAACAATCAAAGGTTTTTACTTACAAAGTTGATTAACACAAGGATACCAAACTCAAACGTAGAGGAGACAAAAATGACAAAGCATAAACAAAAAACACTCTTGCTACTACAGGTTTCACAAAGAAACGTTACATCAGTAAAACCTATGAATTATTATTATTACAAATTCTGATCGCAAATACACTTACAAATGAAATTTTGCATAACAAATATGCATCATATATATATATATATATATATATATATATATATATTATATATATATAATATATATATATATATATAATATATATATATATATATACATGAGAAATTGTAATAGCCACAATGCCCTCTTAACATGTCAAATTCTTTGCTCTTTTTGGATACGCTTGTCACTACAAAGCCTTGAGCTCCAACTTCAAAGAAAATTTAAGCGAATCATTATGTCCGGTAGCGGGAAACGACCACGATGCCATAATCACGACGAGGTCACGTTGCCGTGGCTGTTAAGATTTCATATTTATCTGGTAAAAAGTACAAGTAGATTGTACAAATATATTTCAGCCTAAAAAGCACTTGACTACGATGGTGAAGATGGGCCTATTCCAGCTATAATAAATATATTATATGAAAACTTACAGGTATGTGTATTATGTATGAGAGAGAATACACTTTTATCCTTCTCGTGGTCAGGTCGGCAACGTGACCTCGTCGTGATTATGGTATCGCGGATTCGTTTCCCGCTCCCGGACATCATGATTTCTTTCACAATTCTTTTGAGATGGAGCTCAAGGCTTTGTAGTGACAAGCGTATCCAAAAAGAGCAAAGATTTTGAAAGGTTAACGAGGGCATCGTGGCTATTACAATTTCATATTTATCTAGTAAAAATGACCAGTAGATTCTACATTATATATATATATATATATATATAGTATTATATAATATATATATATATATATATATATATATATATATATATATATATATATATATCGGTATTTAGCGTCATAATTTTCCAATATAAATACACACACACACATACCTAGCAAACAAGTACATCTATCAAGTGGAGAATCGGGTGTCTGTGTTTTCCTTATACGCACCTGTGCTCGACAAGGGAATGAAATTCTCCGATGTATAACGAACAAAATTTCACTAACAAGCGACAGCGGTTGCATCTACGACATCAGCTTGTTCTTATTCCCTCAAGACTCAACTGGATTTAGACAACAATTCTCCCAACTCCAAAGAAAACTAAGGTTTTCAACAAAACTAGCTCTGTTGATAGATATCCATGGGGTCTTGAATTTTGTTTTCATCCTCTATTTGCCCAAGTACGCTGAGCGTGTTATTCCCTGCGCAGGAGGTTAGGGTATGTCGGGAGAGAGGGGGTAGGAGAGGGAATGGGTGTGTTGGCCTTGGAAAGCAGAGAATACAACCTTAAAGGGGTGTCTATATAGCATGTACTTATGTCCTCTGGGAACTCATTAATTACAATAACAATGGCACGTCAACGCTGGTTTTCGGTAGTATTATATTTGATTAGTTTACTTTTCAAAAAAAAAATCCTTACCAGAATGAAAACCAAAATAAAAAAATGTTGGCTTAAGCTGCCCAGTGGGATGTCTAGACAACATATGCCTGCAGGCAAGTCATCAGTGAATCTGTCAGTCAGTTTTTCCTGTATCAAATGATTATCAGAAAACTCAACTTAAAATAGTACTTAAAAAAATATTCAAAATGTCGGCTTAAGTGAAAAAAAAATTTTTAAACACGGAGAACACAATGTAGGTCATCGCAGGGAAGTTTTTATGGTAAAAACCATGAACAATGGAAGCTAAAAGAGAAATTACATGAACTGAAACTTATTGATATCGTTATGAAAATATCACGGTCTATACTTCACTCTTAGTTATATCTAGATGTTTATAAGCTTCTAAAAACCCGGAAACAAAGGGAAAGGTAAAATACATATTGTCCATAATGCATATTTTAATGAACACTTTTCATTGTGATCACCAGGTTCTTAAACCACACACATATTTTAATGATCACTTTTCAGTGTGATCAGCAGGTTCTTAAACCACACACATTTTAATGATCACTTTTCATTGTGATCACCAGGACTTTTCAGTGTGATCACCAGGTAATAATATTAAACCACACACACATATTTTAGTTATCACTTTTCAGTATGATCACAAAGTTCTTAAACCACACACAGTGACTGAAATGGACTGGTGGTCTGTAACAACTGGAGGAGGAGTAAAAGAAAATACTTAAACCTAATTTATTTAAGTTAACCTTAATCCTAATTTATATTATATAACAAATTTGCGAAAAAGCTCTGAAACTAAGAGCTACTTTACAAATAATAAACATTACCATAACATTAGGCACTTTCCAAAGTTAAATATAACATTGACAAATACCCTCAATAAGTGTTGGTAACTTCATTATAATAAATAACTCTTTATTAGATAAAATGACCATAATTATCATAACAGCAGCAAATAACAAAGGGGAAATATAATAAAGAAATAACAGTTACAGGGCATTAGTATAACAAGGCAATAATATAAGAGGTACAATACAAACATCAGCAAATACTTTCTCGTCAAAAACCATAGCAAATTATCCTAAATATCCGAACTACACAAGCTCGCAAATTATGTCCACCAATAATAACAGTAATAATAAGAGTTGCACTCACTCAACACAGTAACATACGTGCCCTTCAAAATAATACCTTATATCTAGAGCCATCTTGCTCAGCACTAGGCCATTCAAACCTTTTACAATAAACAGGGCAATAATAACAATCCAACTCAAATAACACTACCTTTCGTAGCACGAACAGCAAAGGATCCAGAAGGACGACCACGAAACATGGTCGAGCCATCGCCTGACGATGTCGGTCAAGAACGTGCGACAGCAATACGGCTGCCAACGAAGAACTCCTCCTTCCATCCAGGCGACTATGGTTTAGTCACCCCTCGACCTTCGGAACTTTCTTAGCGTCCTCCTCCTTGAAGACCATTATCTGACTTCAAGGAGATACTTGAAAATCAACTGCTGCTGCATCCTTAACCAAAAGGTACCGAGGAGCGATCGCTCTGCCTTTCAAAGCCTGTCTGACTTACAGGGAAAACAAAGAGACGAACGTAACCCCGTTTTCTCACGTCAAACACCAGAGGTCATTCAAACCACCGAAACACTGCTGTTTCGAAGAAACAATCCAACAACTGGATGATCCTGACAATATATATATATATATATATATATATATATAATATATATATATATATATATATATATATATATATATATATATATATATATATATTATATATGATATATATACTATATATATATATATATATAATATTCTATTATAATAATATATCCTAAATATACTATATAATATTTATATATATATATATATATATTTATATATATATATTTATATATATATATATATTTTATATTTATATATATATATTATATAATATATATTTGTATATTTATATATATATATATATTCTATATATTTATAGTATATATATATAATATATTATTATATATATATTCTATATATATTATATTATTTAATATATTATATATTATAAAAAATATATTATAATATATCTAATATCTATATATATATATATATATATATATATAATATATCAAAGTACTCCCTGTGTTGAATGCTAGTAAAAATGTTATTCCTTTTTTTTTAACATTCGGTGTCACTGAACCCAATGGCGCATTATGATTCATGTAAATAAAATATATAATTTAACCTACATGTGATTGATTTTCTCTAATGTCGCACTCACAAAGCTAATATGAAATCAAAGTTACTGGTAATATTATGAAACCTACACAAACTCACGTGCGTGCATCGAGAGAGAGAGAGAGAGAGAGAGGAGAGCGAGAGAGAGAGAGAGAGAGAGAGTTTACGCTGTAATACTTCTGTACCAAGTAAGTACTGCATCATTTTATGAAATGATTATCTCCTTTTTTTTAACGAAGTTCAAAAGATTTGTTACGAGTTAGTGGAAATCGCAACATGAAAAAGAATACTTGTTTATTATAATACTTCGCTATTTTTGTTTCCCTTTTAAATGTCGTCATCAATAGCATTGCTGATCCCATCAAAGAGCCAAATCTTATTTTATTATCGAAAGAAAAACAAATCCTTCCTTTGGTTCATAGCAACAAGCGGGGAATATTCGTAAAATGCAAAAGATAAAACGGTAAAGATAAAATGAAGAGCCAGTTAATTAGGAGCCTATAACTTTCAACTTAAATGTGATTCCACGTGACCTTTGCATATCTGCTTATAGTGAACAGCCGGGTCAAGGTCAAAAGAATACTGGAATACCTGATGGGAGTCCATATTGCTCAGTTCTTTAAAATGATGATAATGATATCATTATAAACAAGTAAGATACCCACTCTGTAGCTCAGGGGTTCTTACAGGGGTTCTTGCGGGTATGAGAACCACATGCTGGGGGCATGGGACTTGATCTCTGGATATTTGAATATATTTTATTTCAATGTCTATGTGTACATGTGTACATTTTGTATATCAATAACTATATAAAACTACAAGTGCTTTTGATTTCCTTGTATGTTCTATTCCTAGCTATTCATATCTGAAGTATGTATTAGAATAAGTATATTAAGTTTAAGTGTCAACAAATAAGACTTATGTGGACTTAAGCAAAGGGGGGTATAGGACCATACTGGGCAATTCATAGGGGGTTTGGAGTTATCAAGAGGTTAAGAAACCCTGCTGTAGCTGAAAGGATTGTGCGCAAGCCAACCTCTTCAGTGGTGGGCGGTTCAAATTCCCAAAGATTAGTATTCCAAATACCCATAATCATAATAGTAATTATCTAACCCCTAAAACTCCTAACACAAAATTTGTTGCCTTCTAATAAGACATCCGCAATTGGAACATACCAGCATTCTTCTTAAAAGCTGCAGGCGGTTTTAGGCCACTGTTCTGCTTGTAGAGGGATGAGCTTAAAACCTTTTTGCTTTGTAAACGACTGTTACACTGTAACATGCCACAGTGCAACTAAAGCCGAAGGGACCATAACATGGTCCCTTCGTCATGCTTTCTGTTTCGAAATTAGGTTCAGACAGTTGACATGTACATTTTTTGTATCTATCTATTCTATGCCAAGCCACCAGATTTTCACTGGATCACTCATTTTCAGAGTTCGGGACAATTTCCATTGAAACTGAGGTGGCATAATAATAATTATATTTCAATGACCCAGGTATTTTTAAATTAATGCAAATTATCTGTGGAATATAATTTTTTCTCTCTGAAACTATAGAATTCCCTACAATGCCTATTTATAAATGTCGTGATATAAAAATGAATTCATGCAATAAAACCCCACCATAATGATTAAGCTGTAATGGTGGGAGACCATTTATTTGGGAATACCACTGACGTAACAGCAATGCATCCGAGCATTTCACTGATGGAAATTCCATATATCTGAAAGCTTCACTGAGGTGACAGATTTTTTTTTTTAACTTTATTAGATTAAATTTTGGCGAGTATGCGAATTGTCGAAATAATCCAAGATAATTATTTGCATTGTTAGTCTACACTGTTAAACATATATCCACTATGTTCTGAC
>NC_061089.1:23319661-23384661 GCF_015104395.2 Macrobrachium nipponense
TCCTATACAAGAAATATATATTTTAAGCTACAAGAGGAATTTACTTCATTGTGGATTGTATCCCCTTTTACTTAGAGGTACGACATAGTACCTGGTTGTCTGCATATATATATATATATATATATATATATATATATATATATATATATATATATATATATATATATATATATAGGTATAGTATATATATATATATATATATATATATATATATATATATATATATATAGTATAGATATATATGTATATGTATACATATATATATATCTATATATATATATATTATATATATATATTATATATGTATATATATAGATACATATATAAATATTATATACATATATATACTATAGTAATATATATACATATATATATATATATATATAGTATATATATATATATATATATATATGTGTGTATATATATATATATATATATTTTATATACATATATATATATATATATATATCTATATATATATATATATAGTATATATATATATATATATATATATATATATATGTATATATATATATATATCTATATATATATATATATAGATATATATATTATATATATATATATCATATATATAATATATATATATATATATATATATATGATCTACATATATATATATTATATCTATATATATATATATATATACATATAATATATAACATGTATATATATATATATATATATACTATATAATATATATATATATCTATATATATCTATATATATATATATATATATATATATATATATATAGATATAAGATATATCTATATATATATTAACAACGGGAGTGTCGCCCCCGCTATTTTCATATTTGGTATGCGTTTAGCCAGAGAGGAAAGCGAACTGGTAACACTCAGTCCCTCCCCTCTCTCTCTCTCTCTCTCTCTCTCTCTCTCTCTCTCTCTCTCTCTCTCTCTCTCGCAACCTACACTCCATTATCTAAGGTCACCAAATCAGAGTCGGAGCTACAAAAAAATATGTTTATTCAAAGCAAAGTACTGGCTGAATAATTCAGGTTCTTACAGGATAATTAATAGAATGATAATTCACAGTTCAAGTCTCACAGACAACCCCCCGGTATTTTAATGGTCTTAATCAGTAATTAGTCACACCAATTATCTCTTCTCCAAAACACAATCCCCTCACTAGGACACTTAGTCCCCTCACTAGATCCGCCTGTTTAAAAGACAGGAGAACACACTAGTGAACACACACAATTATAAAGACAAAGTCAAAAGATTAATTGAAATAGAACATCTTTACAAAATGTCAAAGTAAGAGACAAGCCATAACTTTGGCTGAAGCATATTGACACTTACCCATTACAGCTTGGAATATCACTTAAACAAAAATAAATCATAGAGCCATCCAGGCTCTTTCTCCCCAAGGCAGCCGTCTCCTCCGTTCTGCCTAAAACTTGCCGTTATGAACGGACATAGCTCATACACGTACACACGAATTCACACTCTTCGATAACTGGTCGCAGCCAGTTTTCAAAGGCACCTTGAACAATAGCCTCTCGAACTCACATACCTACAGAACGAACGTTGACCTGCTAAGTAAGCATCTTAGTGTCACACCATCCCAGAAAAGAGCTATTAGCTTTCTTAAGCTGTCGCTCGGACTCTATCTCCATGGGAAGTTAAATATGATAAGTCTCCAATTTCTAAGAAATGTCACAACGATACATATTATCAGTCTTTATTTATTACAGTAGCTTGGCCACCATCCTGGCTAGCCCCTGCCTAGCCACAGGCCACATAAAACAGCTCATATATAAAAAAACACATTGGCCGGCTCAAAACACAAAATATAGCAATAACTGCACGTCTCAGGCAGTACAAAGTAATGTCTATCACGCTTCACCTCCAAGACAATTGGGTGTAGAAACTTTTCTCATTTTGGATTCTTGAATATCCCTCTTTGTCTGCAACTGCTTGTAGAGACTCTTAGCACGCTGTAGGAAGGCAAAACGTCTCCCTGCGGAAGACATCTAACGGCTTCTGTAGACCCAAAAGCGCTGTAGAACTCTGTAGACTCGTAGAAACTCTCTTAATCAGGCAAACGACAGCAACATCTCTGCAACGGCTGGTGGGTGTCTTGCTAGCGTCGGGGAACGACGATTATGGTGTGTTTAAGTATGTCAGTCAAGTCATCGGTCAATCAAAAGAGAAAATTAACCCCAGACATACTACTTTTACCAAATAATGACCTCATAAATTCAGAAATACTAACTGAACGTCTCCCAATTAACTCCATTAATATGACCCCTAAATCATAAGTTATTATCACAACCCCGCAAAAAAACAAAAAATATTAAGTTCTCTAACCCAATTCTCCAAACTCACACACCAGCACACACAATCCAGAACTCAGACTCACAGGAACTCCACGGACTTCTGCACTCACATTTCAAACTCAAATTCTCACAAGTAAAAAAAAAGAAAAAAAAAGCAATGACCCCAAGAAAAAAAAATCACGTAACAAGCCCAGACCCAAAATTATCACTGAAAAATGTTTTCTCAAGCTCTGATATTTGAACAACCCACAAAATCAGCAAAACCTCTTACTGCTCGCATAATTAATTTCAAAACTCCCATTTATGTAAATCACAAACCCAACAAATTACATCTCCCGTCCAAAAAGAAATGCTATTTAAAGCTCAATCCCCAATTACATCTCTCATAGGAAAAGGAAAAAAAGAAAAAATAATAATAACGGTGATAATAATACATGAATTCTCCCCATCACAAAGCATATAATATATGCATGATATACATAACCCCGCGTTTTCCCCAACAAATGCAATATGTATAGTTACGGAATTTTTTTTGCCATCGCAACTTTCCAAGCTATCGGACACGGCCAGTAAGCAACCTCTTACACGTGCACTTTCCTGAAATGCTATGGTCAACATTTCCAGATATTGCAAAAGCTCTGAGCAATCACCACTAGAGGAAAAGATTCACGAAACCAAAAAGAACCACAGAACTCTTTTCTTGGCTCGAAAAAACTTAGGAATTCAACTCAAGAAAAAATCATAACCACAAAAAAGGTCACCCCCAAAGATTAATGCCATCTCCATATATATATATATATAAATCACCATATTAATAATAAAACCACTCCGGTGATAAAAATATTACCTCCATTTAATTGATAACCACACCACCATATTCCCTCTTATTTCACCAATAACCACATGTTAATAAAACCACCACTCCAGTAACAAAAAATATTCACCTCTGTTTCGGCAAATAAAAAAATACTTACCTCTATTTCACCAATAACTCCATGTGGAATAAAACAAGTCTCAAAAAAATATTATATCTCCAAGCAGGATAATCAAAAAATGTAACTCCATCTCCAAAAAAATATGCACTCAAAGTACCTAGCTGACACTAAAAAATATTGCCACATATCTCCTCAAAAATGTGTCTCCATTAGCAACCAAGATGGCTGCAAAATAATTGAACTAAACATAGCTCTCACCACTATAGGCCTAAACTGTGGAATATTTCCAAAAAATGAAATATCAAATGGCCAAAAATATTATACCTCCAAAATTATTTATCTCAAATGATATCTCCAATTCTCCAGGAAAATAACTCAATGTTATAGTCAAAAACTATAACCTCTCTGTTTAGCATAACTGCTAAGAAAGGCAAAAACCCGGCAAATAAAATTTTCCAGGAAATTCTAGAAAAAATCACCAATGTGCCACACCTCATTATAACAGAACTCCAAATTCAAAGTGCCTAAGCAAAGACTTCTCCGTATGCACTACGACATAGGCCACTAGAAACTTAACCAAGTTTCATATCTCTGGCAAAGTTGTCACAAATACAACAAAGGTATTGTGCAAGAAACCCACAACTTATGGAACACAAATATCCAGAAAATAAAAGATGTAGTGCCACTTTGTATGCATTAAAAAAAATGCAAAAATTCTCCCATAAATCTCTCTGCAGCATCAAACAGCTGAAATCATTAACATGTTCCCGAACAATGACTCTAAGTCACGAACTGAGATATTGAAAAAAATTCACACAAACTGGAGAGAAAAAATAAATTCAAATTCACCCATGATAAAAAAGACTTGTGTCAGCGATGGCTAACTTCCAAAAAAGGAAAAAAGAAAAATCAACGGCACTGTTAACCCTTAAACGCCGAATGGACGTATTAAACGTCGAGTCAAAATGTCCCCCGTATGCCGAATGGACGTACCATACGTCGACTCAAAAAAGTTTTTTTAAAAATTCGCGGAAAAATACTTATAGGCCTACCAGCCAAAAACTTTTGAATCACGCGCCTTGGGGGATGCTGGGAGTTCACGGATCAAGGCGTTGTTTTGTTTCAATCGTTATGCAGGCGCGCAAGCGCGAATTTCTTTCTTATCGCACTAAAAAGTATCAGTGACACATCTCAAAAATTATTTCGTCTCATTGACATAATTTTTGCACCGTTTTAAATTAGCTGTTACATGAAGTATTATATATGGAAATGTGCGCAATTTCATTTAGAATACAACAAAAATAAATACTAATGATTGTAGCTCTTATCAGTTTTGAAATATTTCCATATAAATAACGATAAGTGCCAAAATTTCAACCTTCGGTCAACTTTGACTCTACCGAAATGGTCGAAAAACGCAATTGTAAGCTACAACGCTTATATTTTAGTAATATTCAACTATTTACCTTAATTTGCAACAAATTGGAAGTCTCTAGCACAATATTTCGATTTATGGTGAATTTATGAAAAAACTTTTTCCCTACATCCGCGCGGTAACTCTTCCGAAAAAAATCATACATGCGATTGTGGTAATGTTTGCACCATTTTAGAATTAGCCGTTACATAAAGTTTTATATATGGAAATGTGCGCAATTTCATGCACAATACAACTAAAAACAACCCATGGTTGTAGCTTTTATCAGTTTTGAAATATTTTCATATAAAAAATGATAAGTGACAAATTTTCAACCTTTGGTCAATTTTGACTCTACCGAAATGGTCGAAAAACGCAATTGTAAGCTAAAACTCTTATATTTTAGTAATATTCAATTATTTACCTTCATTTTGTAACAAATTGGAAGTCTCTAGCACAATATTTCGATTTATGGTGAATTTATGAAAAAAATAACATTTTCCTTACGTCCGCGCGGTAACTCTTCCGAAAAAATCATACATGCGATTGTGGTAATGTTTGCACCATCTTAAATTAGCCGTTACATAAAGTTTTATATATGAAAATGTGCGCAATTTCATGTAGAATGCAACGAAAAATCATTGAAGGTTGTAGCTTTTCTCATCTTTGAAATATTTACCATATAAATCACGATAAATAGAAAAAAAAACCACATTCGGTCAACTTTGACTCTACCGAAATGGTCGAAAAACGCAATTGTTAAGCTAAAACTCTTATATTTTAGTTTATAATATTCAATCATTTACCTTCATTTTGCAACAAATTGGAAGTCTCTAGCACAATATTTCGATTTATGGTGAATTTATGAAAAAAAACTTTCCTTCCCTCCGCGCGCGGATTCTCCGCCATAAACCTCCGAAATGCGTACTTCGCATTCTCGGAAAATTTGCTCCGTTTCATATTAGGCATTCATAGAGTTTTATATATGAAAATGTGCGCAATTTCATGTAGAATAAAACGAAAAATATTTGAAGGTTGTAGCTTTTCTAATTTCCGAAATAATTGCATATAAAAAAAATTAAAAAAAAAATTTCGACATTTGGTCAACTTAGCATTTGTAAGCTAAAACTCTTACAGTATCGTAATATTCCATCATTTATCTTCATCTTGAAGCAAATTTGAAGTCTCTATAACAATATTTAGATTTATGGTGAATTTAAAAAAAATATATCTTTTTACGTCAGCGCATTACAAATTCATGCATCATTTTGTGATAATATTTTCTCTGTGGTTGCTTTTATCGTTTTCTTACAATGTGTTATATACCAAATGATCGCAATTTAGTGTACATTACAACGAAAAAAAGTAACTTGTTACCTTTAACCGTTTTGCGCACAGCGCGATTTGAATACAATTATATATGAAATTTCGTTTTTGCACTATCATATATGCCATTATTATATATGATAATGGAAATTTTTTTCATTTCTGATGGTTGCATACTAAAATTTCAGGCAATGACAAAAAAAGGAGCCAAAAATGAACTCTTAATCTTTAAAACTAAGCGCGCTGTGATTTTTTGAAAAAATTATTTTTTCCGCTTCCGCGCTCACTCCAACCGGCTCCGGCATTCGGGAGAGGTTTTGATTTTTACCGCTTCGGCGTTTAAGGGTTAACTATCCCCATGACTCACGTAGATGTCAAGCAATTTTCTGCTGAACTCATAAAAAAAGGAAAACAAAACAAAAAATGTGTCGTTAGTTCCTCGCATATCCACAAAAAAAACAACACCACCCTTGATAGCATTACAACACCCATGTTAGTATATAAAAAAATCACCAGTATTAATATAAAAAAACATCACTAATGTTAATGCTTGCCCATTCACCAAAAATTCAGTACAAAATTCACCAAAAGTTAAGCAAAATTCAGCACAATTCACCAAAATTCAGCCAGATTCATCACCCATGAACCACTGACACATTCTCCAAAGTCATAGAAACTCATTAAATAATTAACCATAAAACTTCTCCCATAATTCATTGTAATAATTCTCCGTAATATAATCACCTGTAATAATTATAAAATAATCTCCCATGAAATATCTTAAATAATGATAATTCTACTTAAGTACCTCCCCGTAAAATATCTCCCATAATAATGATAACAAGAATTCTCCAGAAAATATCTCAAGTAAGGGCATTAATATTGCCATTCCCCAGTATACACCAAATACAACATGAGGCACCCATCCACCACCAATGGCGACACCACCTAACAACATCAGTCAGCAATCATCATCAGTCAGCACCACAGGGCATCACCATTCAGCACCACTCAGCAATCACCATCACTCAGCACCATTTTAAAGTAATCTCTCCAACACCAATCAAATCTTCATTAAAAAAAATAATCACTGTGTCCCCATTTATAATTATGCCTTTCAAAGCATAAGGAAAACTTACACCACATCCATATGCATTTCATTTCCTTTTCTCTTCACTCAAGAGAAAGAAAATCTCTTTCAAAATAAAAACCCTACGGGCATCTCACATCATCAACCAATCATTATCAGCTGATGTCCTTTGGCATTGGAAATTCATTATCCAAGGCCAGATTCTTCCCCCAATACCCCAACACAAAGAAAAAAAAGGAGTTCACCCCCACTAAAAAAAAAAAAAAAAGAGAGCTTCACCCTCCCGGGCAAGCAATGCCTCCCGAGGCAGACCACTACTACCCTCCCCTTGCAACCCCTCCGGGTCGGTTCAGCAGAAATTATGCTGACCGCGTAAGATCAAGTGGGCGCTCTCTGTCTCCAAGCAAAAAATGCAATTCAAGCAACAGTTTCGCATGTATGAAAACATTTCATACACATGTATGTATTAAAACAAAGACTAACGTATCTCCTTTAATATGTGCCAATAAAGAACACATACATCCCCTTTTCTTACTCCTATGGGAAAAAAATGTGGTATCCTAAACCAATCCCACAACTCACAAAATGATTAAAAAAAAAACCCAGGCCTCAAAAAGAAAACACTTTGTAACACTTACCCCTTCGCAATGAAAGAAAATCCGGAATCTGCGCAATTACTAACACGCGAATCTCGTCGGCACAACGCAAATGCACTCGGTGAGAAAGCACTCACAAGATCTTAGTCCTAACTGGCTGTGCCCAACAACTCGAGGCATCATGCCCTGGGCAAAATGCTGAGCCTAATTCAATTCTCCCCGCCTCATTACCACAGTTAACGGATGGATATTTCTCATTCTCTTTCACCTAGTAACTGAAATCTAACAATTTTCCACAATCTCACAAAAGGCTTTTTCGTTCGACCACCGCTAGCCACCACTATTAACAACGGGAACATCGCCCCCACTATTTTCATATTTGGTATGCATTTAGCCAGAGCGGAAAGCGAACTGGTAACACTCAGTCCCTCACCTCTCTCTCTCTCTCTCTCTCTCTCTCTCTCTCTCTCTCTCTCTCGTCAACTCCACTACATATCTAAGGTCACCAAATCAGAGTCAGAGCTACAAAAATATACATTTATTCAAAGCAAAGATCTAGTTGAATAATTCAGGTTCTTACAGGATAATTAATAGAATGATAATTCACAGTTCAAGTCTCACAGACAACCCCCCGGTATTTTAATGGTCTTAATCAGTAATTAGTCACACCAATTATCTCTTCTCCAAAACACAATCCCCTCACTAGGACACTTAGTCCCCTCACTAGACCCGCCTGTTTAAAAGACAGGAGAACACACTAGTGAGCGCACACAATTGTAAAGAGAAAGTCAAAAGATTAAATGAAATAGAACATCTTTACAAAATGTCAAAGTAAGAGACAAGCCATAACTTTGGCTGAAGCATATTGACACTTACCCATTACAGCTTGGAATATCACTTAAACAAAAATACATCATAGAGCCATCCAGGCTCTTTCTCCCCAAGGCAGCCGTCTCCTCCGTTCTGCCTAAAACTTGCCGTTATGAACAGACATAGCTCGTACACGTACACACGAATTCACACTCTTCGGTAACTGGTCGCAGCCAGTTTTCAAAGGCACCTTGAACAATAGCCTCTCGAACTCACATACCTACAGTACAAACGTTGACCTGCTAAGTAAGCATCTTAGTGTCACACCATCCCAGAAAAGAGCTATCAGCTGTCTTAAGCTGTCGCTCGGACTCTGTCTCCATGGGAAGTTAAATATGATGTCTCCAATTTCTAAGAAATGTCATATATATATATATATATATATATATATATATATATATATATATTATATATATATATATATATACATTCCTTCTTTTCAGATACTCTCACATCCATGACTGTCGTTGTACATGTCTCTAATATTCAGTAATATGCGAGAGAATAATTGCACTGGCAGAGAAATCCATTTGCATATAGATGTCATCATTACGTCTCGACTTTTTCACCAGTCTGTCCCTGTGTTTGATGTCAATTAACCTTTGGTTCACAGTTAATTTGAATTCTTCGTGTTGCACATTTATTGAGGACTGCTTATTTTTTTTCTCGCAAAATTATATATTATTTTACGATCAGATGAGCTTCTACACGAAAATGTAACATCCGTCTGAAGATATTTTGTAAGAGATGCAGCTTCATTGCTATAAAATCGTGGTATTAATTGATTTATGTTTTAGTTCTTACTGGCATCGCAACGACGAGGTTATTGACGCCGCAAAATCGTGTTATATATATGTATATGTATATATATATATATATATATATATATATATATATGTGTGTGTGTGTGTGTGTGTGTTTATATATATATATATATATATATATATATATATATATATATATATATATATATATATATATGTGTGTGTGTGTGTGTGTGTGTGTGTGTGTGTGTGTGTGTGTGTTAGCGTGTGTCGTTTAGGTTTTCTTTACACTATTTTGGCGGCTTTCATTCTCTCTCTCCATTTTCCTCTATTATATTGCATGATAAATTCTCGATCAGTGATAGAAACCAAAAATAGCAAATACAAAAAATCTCAAATACCTCAGCCTCTGAGCGAGGAAAATAAAGTCTGCAGGAAAAACCTGATATGTTGACTAACGCCTGTAAAGAGTATTTCCAGTATCGCAATAGTCTTCTTTCTTAATACTAACTATAGATTTTTATTTATTCATTTATTTAATGTTAATTTACTTTCTTGAAATATGTGGCAGGAGAAGGATGTTGTCCATGGAGGGTAATTGTGGGAGTGGTAGCGTTACAAGTGTTTTATCTGATCAGTAAAGGTAGAGTGTTATAATGTACTTAAATATCACACCATTACAGGACAAATTATGAAATATTTCTGCACGGTAAATAAGTCAATTTATTTATTTATTAATTTCTTATTTTCTGTTTTTGCAAGAAAATGAGTAACAATTTATCTCTGTGAGCACTGTCTACTTTTAAAAAGCCTATTTTTGCAAACCATAAAAAAGAAAACGTAAATAATAATAATAATAATAATAATAATAATAATAATAATAATAATAATAATAATAATAATAATAATAATAATAATAATAATAATAATAAGACGAACTGAGAGACGATGCCACAGAAGACGACAGGGAGGATGAGGTATCAAACAACGACACACGAAGAAACACCGACGAAGTAACAGAGAGGACGGAATGGGTAGAAAAGATTAGACAATGAATGGAGCCAGATACAGAGAGAACAAAGATCCCCTCCATGAAAGCCTACAACACCAAGAAATTAAGGGAGAAAACAAGTAAGGTCAATGAAATAATGGGCATAATACACACCACCAATATCACAGAAACAAATAACTTGGAATATGCAGGAGCAAGATTAGTAGCAGAACTGATGGGGATTCGAACACCAACACCACCAGCACAACCAACCCAACAGAAACCAAAACATCAACCTCCTTGGAAAAGGCGCCTGGAAAAGCAAATCAAGGTGATGAGATCTGACTTGAGTAAACTGAAAGAGATGGAAGAAAAAAGGCTAAGAAGCAAGAAAACACGGGAGGAACTCAACGAGAAATACAAAGTACAAGAGAGGGGACTAAACAACACAATAGAAGATGTAAAACAGAGGCTTAAGGCCAAAGCACATAAGATCCAACGGTACATGAACAGGAATAAGGGATACCAACAGAACAAACTATTCGGAACTAACCAGAAAAGAATATACAGCCAACTAAGAGGGGAAGACAACCACCCAGAAATTCCTGAAGCCGAACCAAGTAAGAGACTCTGGGAAAACATATGGAGCAATCCGATATCACACAACAAACGTGCAACATGGCTACAGGAAGTCAAGGAAGAAGAAACAGGGAGAATAAAACAAAGATTCACAGAGATCACGATAGACACAGTCAGACACCAACTAAAGAAAATGCCAAACTGGAAAGCCCCAGGTCCCGATAAAGTCCATGGATACTGGCTGAAAAACTTCAAGGCCTTACACCCACGAATAGCAGAACAACTCCAGCATTGTATCTCAAATCACCATGCGCCCAAATGGATGACCACAGGAAGAACATCCTTAGTACAAAAAGACAAGAGTAAGGGAAATATAGCCAGTAACTACAGGCCTATCACCTGCCTACCAATAATGTGGAAGTTACTAACAGGTATCATCAGTGAAAGGCTATACAACTACCTAGAGGAGACAAACACCATCCCCCACCAACAGAAAGGCTGCAGAAGGAACTGTAGGTGGCACAAAAGACCAGCTCCTGATAGACAAAATGGTAATGAAGAACAGTAGGAGAAGGAAAACCAACCTAAGCATGGCATGGATAGACTATAAGAAAGCCTTCGACATGATACCACACACATGGCTAATAGAATGCCTGAAAATATATGGGGCAGAGGAAAACACCATCAGCTTCCTCAAAAATGCAATGCGCAAATGGAATACAATACTTACAAGCTCTGGAATAAGACTAGCAGAGGTTAATATCAGGAGAGGGATCTTCCAGGGTGACTCACTGTCCCCACTACTCTTTGTAGTAGCCATGATTCCCATGACAAAAGTACTGCAGAAGATGGATGCCGGGTACCAACTCAAGAAAAGAGGCAACAGAATTAACCATCTGATGTTCATGGACGACATCAAGCTGTATGGTAAGAGCATCAAGGAAATAGATACCCTAATCCAGACTGTAAGGATTGTATCTGGGGACATCAGGATGGAGTTTGGAATAGAAAAATGCGCCTTAGTCAACATACAAAAAGGCAAAGTAACGAGAACTGAAGGTATAAAGCTACCAGATGGGAGCAACATCAAACACATAGATGAGACAGGATACAAATACCTGGGAGTAATGGAAGGAGGGGATAAAAAACACCAAGAGATGAAGGGCACGATCAGGAAAGAATATATGCAGAGACTCAAGGCGATACTCAAGTCAAAACTCAACGCGGAAATATGATAAAAGCCATAAACACATGGGCAGTGCCAGTAATCAGATACAGCGCAGGAATAGTGGAATGGACGAAGGCAGAACTCCGCAGCATAGATCAGAAAACCAGGAAACATATGACAATACACAAAGCACTACACCCAAGAGCAAATACGGACAGACTATACATAACACGAAAGGAAGGATGGAGAGGACTGCTAAGTATAGAGGACTGCGTCAACATAGAGAACAGAGCACTAGGGCAATATCTGAAAACCAGTGAAGACGAGTGGCTAAAGAGTGCATGGGAAGAAGGACTAATAAAAGTAGACGAAGACCCAGAAATATACAGAGACAGGAGAATGACAGACAGAACAGAGGACTGGCACAACAAACCAATGCACGGACAATATATGAGACAGACTAAAGAACTAGCCAGCGATGACACATGGCAATGGCTACAGAGGGGAGAGCTAAAGAAGGAAACTGAAGGAATGATAACAGCGGCACAAGATCAGGCCCTAAGAACCAGATATGTTCAAAGAACGATAGACGGAAATAACATCTCTCCCATATGTAGGAAGTGCAATACGAAAAATGAAACCATAAACCACATAGCAAGCGAATGCCCGTCACTTGCACAGAACCAGTACAAAAAGAGGCATGATTCAGTGGCAAAAGCCCTCCACTGGAGCCTGTGCAAGAAACATCAGCTACCTTGTAGTAATAAGTGGTACGAGCACCAACCTGATGGAGTGATAGAAAACAATCAGGCAAAGATCCTCTGGGACTATGGTATCAGAACGGATAGGGTGATATGTGCAAACAGACCAGACGTGACGTTGATTGACAAAATCAAGAAGAAAGTATCACTCGTTGATGTCGCAATACCATGGGACACCAGAGTTGAAGAGAAAGACAGGGAAAAAATGGATAAGTATCAAGATCTGAAAATAGAAATAAGAAGGATATGGGATATGCCAGTGGAAATCATACCCATAATCATAGGAGCACTAGGCACGATCCCAAGATCCCTGAAAAGAAATCTAGAAAAACTAGAGGCCGAAGTAGCTCCAGGACTCATGCAGAAGAGTGTGATCCTAGAAACGGCACACATAGTAAGAACAGTGATGGACTCCTAAGGAGGCAGGATGCAACAAGGAACCCCACACTATAAATACCACCCAGTCGAACTGGAGGACTGTGATAGAGTTAAAAAAAAAAAATAATAATAATAATAATAATAATAATAATAATCATACTTCTTACTATAATGGGCGTAATGTCTGTCTGTCATTCAATCACAGCCAAACGGCTGGTCAGATGGGCATGAAACTTGGCAGGGTTATGGTGGAGGTGTGGGTGCGAAGGGATTCCCTGAAACGGAGCTGTTTCTGGCCGTGAAACGAGGCTGGTTATTCCTGTAGACTTAGTTACTTTACGATTTTTTCATAATTTCTGTACAACTTCCTCGGAGAAAGTCGCGAATATTTCAGCTCGGACACAATAGAAGATGAAAATTATCATCAATATCCGCAAGATTTTTTTAATAACTTAAATCCATCGGGACTGCCAGTGCACAAAATAACGTTGAAGAAGTACTGCCCGGTAATCTTGCTTCGGAATTTTGATCCTGCCAATGGACATTGCAATGGAACGAGGTACACCGTTTTGGAGCTAAACTCCCACATCATCGAAGCAGTGATAGCAACGGGCCCTCACACTGTCAAACATCTGTTCATCCCCCGGATTTCTCTGATGCTTTCGGACAAACAGTTTCCGTTCCAGTTACGGTGCAGGCAGTTTCCCATCAACCTGGCCTTCTCATTCACTGCAAACAAGTCGCAGGGCCAGACTTTGGGTTGTGTTGGTGTGTTACTGCCGTCACCCATGTTCACACATGGCCAACTGTATGTGGTGATGAGCAGAGTAACTGACTGCCAACTTGAAATTAAGTTGTGGACAAACTGATAATATTGTGTACAAAGAGGTTCTGTAGTAGGTATGTATAAAAATTGCCCTTATTTTAATATTGCTGAACAAATAGTACATATTAATTTTTCACTTCTGCACCCGTATTTTATCACCCATCGTAGATGGGTCAGTTTGCTAGTAATAATAATAATAATAATAATAATAATAATAATAATAATATATGGTGCCGTGGCAGAGTGGGTTAGGCCGTCAATTGACTGGTTAAGCAACATTGGTGCTGGTCAGTCGTTGGATGGGTGACCGCTCTCCTCAGCGTTGATTCCTTGGGAAAGGATCTTTACCATAATATCCTCAGTCTACTCAGCTGCAAATGAATACCTATTCCTGATGGGGTAGGGTCTAGCTATGGGTTAAATAGAAAAACTCAACAATGATGGAAAGAAATGAAGGATTAAACGACAACGATGTAAATGGAACCTCTGGCAACAGAGGAACTTCGTCCCGCAGCCAGGTATTCAGCCCAATTGAAGGGGAAGACGGTCAGGTACTTGGAGGTCGTCATCCAGCAACTGACCACCACAACGACAGTAACCAACAACCAGAGACTGGAGCTACAGAAGCAAACCAGAGGAAGAAACGGACAAGAGAAGAAAATAAGGAAATATGGAGATGTTACACCACCAGCACAACCAACCCAACAGAAACCAAAACAGCAACCTCCTTGGAAAAGGCGCCTGGGTAAGCAAATCATGGTGATGAGATTTGACTTGAGTAAACTGAAAGAGATGGAAGAAAAAAGGCTAAGAAGCAAGAAAACACGGGAGGAACTCAACGAGAAATACAAAGTACACGAGAGGGGACTAAACACCACAATAGAAGATGTAAAACAGAGGCTTAAGGCCAAAGCACATAAGATCCAACGATACATGAACAGGAATAAGGGACACCAACAGAACAAACTATTCGGAACCAACCAGAAAAGACTATACAGCCAACTAACAGGGGAAGACAACCACCAAGAAATTCCTGTAGCCGAAGCAAGTAAGAAACTCTGGGAAAACCTCTGGAGCAATCCGGTATCACACAACAAACGTGCAACATGGCTCCAGGAAGTCAAGGCTGAAGAAACAGGAAGAATAAAACAAAGATTCACTGACATCACGATAGACACAGTCAGACACCAACTAAAGAAAATGCCCAACTGCAAAGCCCCAGGTCCCGATGAAGTCATTGGATACTGGCTGAAAAACTTCAAGGCCCTACACCCACGAATAGCAGAACAACTCCAGCATTGTATCACAAATCACCATGCGCCCAAATGGATGACCACAGGAAGAACATCCTTAGTCTAGAAAGACAAGAGTAAGAAATATAGCCAGTAACTACAGGCCTATCACCTGCCTACCAATAATGTGGAAGTTACTAACAGGTATCATCAGTGAAAGGCTATACAACTACCTAGAGAAGACAAACACCATCCCCCACCAACAGAAAGGCTGCAGAAGGAAGTGTAGGGTCACAAAAGACCAGCTCCTGATAGACAAAAGGGTAATGAAAAACAGTAAGAGAAGGAAAACCAACCTAAGCATGGCATGGACAGACTAGAAGAAAGCCTTCGACATGGTACCACACACAAGGCTAAAAGAATGCCTGAAAATATATCTGGCAGAGGAAAACACTATCAGCTTCCTCAAAAATACAATGAGCAACTAATACAATACTTACAATCTCTGGAATATGACTAGCAGAGGTTAATATCAGGAGAGGGATCTTCCAGGGCGACTCACTGTCCCCACTACTCTTCGTAGTAGCCATGATTCCCATGACAAAAGTACTGCAGAAGATGGATGCCGGGTACCAACTCAAGAAAAGAGGCAACAGAATTAACCTTCTGATGTTCATGGACGACATCAAGCCGTATGGTAAGAGCATCAAGGAAATAGACACCCTCATCCAGACTGTAAGGATTGTATCTGGGGACATCAAAATGGAGTTTGGAATAGAAAAATGTGCCTTAGTCAACATACAAAAGGGCAAAGTAACAAGGACTGAAGGGATGAAGCTACCAGATGGGAACAACATCAAACACATAGGTGAGACGGGATACAAATACCTGGGAATAATGGAAGGAGGGGATATAAAACATCAAGATATGAAGGACACGATCAGGAAAGAATATATGCAGAGACTCAAGGCGATACTCAAGTCAAAACTCAACGCCGGAAATATGATAAAAGCCATAAACACATGGACAGTGCCAGTAATCAGATACAGTGCAGGAATAGTGGAATGGACGAAGGCAGAACTTCGCAGCATAGACCAGAAAACGAGGAAACATATGACAATACACAAAGCACTACACCCAAGAGCAAATACGGACAGACTATACATAACACAAAAGGAAGGAGGGAGGGGACTACTAAGCATAGAGGACTGCGTCAACATCGAGAACAGAACACTGGGGCAATATATGAAGACCACTGAAGACGAGTGGCTCAAGAGTGCATGGGAAGAAGGACTGATAAAAGTAGACGAAGACCCAGAAATATACAGAGACAGGAGAAAGACAAGCAGAACAGAGGAATGGCATAACAAACCAATGCAAGGACAGTACATGAGACAGACTAAAGAACTAGCCAGCGATGACATAGCAATGGCTACAGAGGGGAGAGCTCAAAGAAGGAAACTGAAGAAGGATAAACAGCGGCACAAGATCAGGCCCTAAGAACCAGATGTCCAAAGAACGATAGATGGAAATAACATCTCTCCCATATGTAGGAAGTGCAATACGAAAAATGAAACCATAAACCATATAGCAAGCGAATGCCCGGCACTTGCACAGAACCAGTACAAAAAGAGGCATGATTCAGTGGCAAAAGCCCTCCACTGGAGCCTGTGCAAGAAACACCAGCTACCTTGCAGTAATAAGCGGTACGAACACCAACCTGAAGGAGTGATAGAAAACGATCAGGCAAAGATCCTCTGGGACCATGGTATCAGAACAGATAGGGTGATACGTACAAATAGACCAGACGTGACGTTGATTGACAAAATCAAGAAGAAAGTATCACTCATTGATGTCGCAATACCATGGGACACCAGAGTTGAAGAGAAAGACAGGGAAAAAATGGATAAGTATCAAGATCTGAAAATAGAAATAAGAAGGATATGGGATATGCCAGTGGAAATTGTACCCATAATCATAGGAACACTAGGCACGATACCAAGATCCCTGAAAAAGAATCTGGAAAAACTATAGCCGAAGTAGGCTCCAGGACTCATTGCAGAAGAGTGTGATCCTAGAGACGGGCGCACATAAGTAAGAAAAGTGATGGACTCCTAAGGAGGCAGGATGCAACCCGGAACCCCACACTATAAATACCACCGAGTCGAATTAGAGGACTGTGATAGAGCAAAAGAAAAAAAATAATAATAACAATAATAATAATAGCAATAATAATAAAAGCGCAGAACTAATGAACCAAATATTCTCCTAAATTCAGTCCCTGAATCCACTCAAAGATCATGACCTAGGAATGTAATCGAAACGGCCCCTCACAAAACGGGAAAAGTGATGAAAGTGTGAGGTCCTCCCTCAGCCAGACTTTTTTTTCGAGATAAATATTTCATGACTCGGCTCACTAATTATTTTATTATTTTAAAGGTGAGGAGACTGAAAAGGCGAAAACTGCTTAGCTCTAGTTTAACAAAGTGGAAGAATTCATACTAATATTTCAAAGGCATTAAAGGAATTTATTTCATACGAGAATGAACTCGGTTTTCCCAGGGAGATAATAGACTTAGCAAAAAACATTTGTCAGAAATTGCAAATCTTGTGTAACAAATAATATCGAAATGGTCAGGTCGACTGTGATTTTACTACATGACCACAAAAAAGGGACCATGGACATTTTTTTTGTTTTGTTTTGTGTTTTTTAGAATATTTTCTTGGTACTAAGAACATGAGAAAGACGCGGGATTTTTATTACATTGAGAAACATTAGCCAGAGGGTTAATGTGAACACTGACCATACAAATAAGTCATATTGATGGGGAACCATTACTGATCGACATGTCCATGGAAGGGTTAGTAGTTGACTGATGTTATTGAAAAGGGGGAAAATAATAATGGATATTCTTAAAAAAAATAATAATAATCAATGAAAATTAAGGGTGGTAGGATGAGCAGAGGAAATCATACATAGATACTGGTTTCTATAGAACGTAGAATTAATATCTTGATAAAAGGATATCGGAATCAACCCTGTTCTGAGATCTGTCTGAGGCTTCTAATTATCCATCATTACAAAAAGCATTTTCGAAATCAAACACTTGTCGCATTATCCAGTGTGAGAAATAAACATTTTCCCCCTCTAATATTGCTCGGATAAATAAAAAAAAAAAGAAGATACGAAATCAAAATCAAAATAAAATGTGGGTGTTAACCATTACGGTACAAAATCACTCCCAAAGTCCAATAAAAAATATCGAGGTATTGCGAAACAATGAAAAGGCATAAATATAATCTGGATAGTGAAACAATGTAAGTGACATAAAATAATGGCTAAGTCGAACGGAGGATAAAACTAGCAATAATTGCCATAAGAGACAAGAATGCTGCGCAGAAAAGAGAGAGAGAGAGAGAGAGAGAGAGAGAGAGAGAGAGAGAGAGAGAGAGAGATTGTCATTTCATGATTGCACAGAATCATGAATATCAGACAGACAAGGAATTATTGCTGCTATTGCCCAATGGCTGAAAAACAAAATCGCACGCCCTTTCACTTCGCCCTCATAATCACATCCATTATTACTCCTTTCCCTCTGATATTCATTCTTCGATCCCCATACAACTCCTTCCATCAAAAACTATGACGAAGCCGAGTGACGCTTGTTTCGCAGTTCCCTCCATGACTATAGATTGAAATATTTGCACTTTTTGTCTCGCCCTTCCTTTTCCGATTCCCGACCCTGGAATAGAGGCGGCCAAGCGACTCATTTTTCTTCCTCCTCTTTTCTTCCTCCCCGCCCACACGATGCTTTTGAAGTTATCTTCTACTTGTTTATTTTTGTCGGGAGAGATGCTCATTAATGAAAGTGTTAGAGGGAAAGACTACCGAAACATTGTCCCGCTATGATCTCATTACAGAGGAAGGAGGGAATGAGCCACTGTTGTTCATCAACGAATGAAGGAGAAGCCCGAACAGAGATATAACAATCTCAAATGTATTTTGAACCACGGACGAAAAATTAGAAAGGTTTGAGAGAGAGAGAGAGAGAGAGAGAGGGAGAGAGAGAGAGAGAGAGAGAGAGAGAGAGAGAGAGAGAGAGGGAAGAGAGTAGAGAGTGAAATTTATAAGACGTTTAATTTTATAACATTTTACTGGCCTAGTTTTTTCTGAATGAGGATGCGTAGCTTGAATTTCTTATTTATATATTTTAATCATGAGCTACTGAAAAGGGCAGAAAACACAAATACACGCACTATATACATACACACACATATGCATACATTCAAAGATAGATATATGTATATGTATGCATATATATATATATATATATATATATATATATATATATATATATATATACACATACCTACCTGCCAGCCCGGCACTGGTCGGGAAAACTGAATGATAACCAATAAACTCTCTCTCTCTCTCTCTCCTGTTAAGCTAGTTGCTTCAATTACATTGCCCAACATTTTTTACCTTATATGTTTCACCCCTTCTTACACTGCAAATCATCTTCCTATCGGAGCTGACATTGGCTTAGAGGACATCGGGAGTGTCCATATTCATCTTAGCAACCTCAAAAACTATGGAATGGACACTAATATCTGTCGGTTTTGGTTATTTTTACATTACACCCTCTTCCTACCCCACCACTTCGGTGCCAGTGATGTTTATTCTATTCCAGACTATAAGTTTATATGTAATGAAGTATGATATAACCATAAACTTTATTTACTTACTAAGTCTATAGGCAGAACCAGCTCTGTTTCAGAGAAGCCCTTCCCACTCCCAACCCCTCTTTGGTGCTAGTGATGCCTTACCCCCCCACAGTATTCTTTACTAGAGATGTATACCATGTTATAGTTATGCTGGAACATACATACACACAATATATATACATAAATACATACATACATACATACATACATCTATTATATATATATATATATATATATATATATATATATATATATATATATATATATATATATATATATATATATATATATACTAGCCACCGTACCCGCCGTTGCACAGTAAAAACTCAAAGTGTACAACACAAGCAGACCACTGAAAAATAATAAAAAAAAAATATTTTAAAAAATAAGCAAAATACACTATCACTGAGCAATGAAATCTACTATGGAATACATAAAAAGTTGATATAAACATCAGGGAAAATACATTTAAAATCTAAGATTATGAAGTACTTACATTCGTGTGATATACTTTAAACTTTCCAGAAACATGAAACCAAAATCTGTAAATATATATATTATATCTATATATATATATATATATATAATAGATATATACTAGTATATATCTATCTATATATATATCTATATATATATATATTTAATCAAATCAAAATGAACACTCTCACTGAGAAATGAAAGCTGTTATACATACCATATACTAAAAAGATAATATAAACATATGGAGAAAATGAATTTAAAATCCTGAAACATTTACATATAAATATAAAACTTTTCACACACAAAAAATATAAATTATAAACTTAAATCCAAAATGCAGATTATCATTATCAAATAAACAAGAAACATTTATACAATCATCTAAAAGATGTCTCCAATATATCTCGTCATTATGATTTGGATAAATATATACTTATGATCCTGATTTGAAACCGAGGGACTCTAGCAAGCGCCCACATGAGGTAATGATAAAGGTATTGCCTGAATGGGCCATTGGTGTTTTCTCACTAATTAGCATGAAACGAACATTAGCCCTGAAGCTTGCGTTGATGAATATTCCCTAGCCAGCGATGCATTTCATTATTTCATGGATATTCCCAAAAGGAGGTAAAGAGCTTAGAATGAAAATTCAAAATAGGTCAGAAGGCTTATTCATGGGTTTGTCGTGCTCAAAATTTTTTTCGTGGAACAATGTTTTTCATTTATGGTAAATTCAAAGGCTTGGTTTGCTGTTTGAAATTCGTCACAACAGTAACTGTAAGTCGCATTAACCGTGAATTCAATAGATTCTGATTATCTATATCCAAACTTATCAATCATCAAAGCAGGTTGACCGAAACCATTTCCTTATAACATTCTGACTCCTTGACCGCCAAAAGAGGTCTCATTTTTAATTAGGATTATAATGCTAAAATTTCAAATATTTTCCGATCTTGTACAAAGATGAGGGTCTGTCTTGACGCTTGTACAGTATTCTTTTCAAGAACACTATCCTTTTCAGTGACTGCGATACTTTTCTGTAACAAGTTTTGCAATTCAGTGTCTCCGTAACCAAAACATTTTATCGTTACTCGCAAGGATTCTTTACAGAGTAACATCCTCGAGCTGTCGTTTGGTGAAAATATTGACAACGACTAAAAGGTTTTCAGTGTAGGTTTTCTTTTTTTCATAATGACCGCATACTTTCACAGACCTGACTGGGATTTGGGACGTGGGTCGTTCTCCCCTTACTTTTATTTATTTTTTATAGACCTCTTAGGCGAATACCGGATTCATCTCATAGATCTAAATTTTTTCCTTTTCGTATAATTATACTTAATTTCCTTTCCACTGCTTCCTAGATAAAGAATTTATAAATTTTTCGATTTATATTCAAATGGTGGTGCTTGTCTTATTCTTATTTAGGAGCTGAAACTTGGATCAGATTTAGTACTCTTTCATTGAAGGAATAACCCAATGTAAACCATATGACAGTATACTAAACATAGTTTACCATTTACAGTAGAATATTTACAGGAACAGGTTCTGTGTGTGTGTGTGTGTGTGTGTGTGTGTGTGTATGTGTGGAAGTGCGTAAGTGAGTGTGTCTGAGAGAGAGAGAGAGAGAGAGAGAGAGAGAGAGAGAGAGATATCTAATATTCACTAATTAAGTATATTTCCTGTTTATTTCATGTTAACTTTCAAACAATGTATTAATACGTTCACCTTCATTGACATATTTCTCCGGTACAAATAAATCTTGTTTTTACCACTACCTTTCAACAAATACCCGCCCGCATTGCCTATATAAGTAAATAAGGAAGTAAATTGGACTGGTATTACAGCTCCTGACATTATGAAGGAGACAGTAAAGTCTTACGACCGTAAGGATATAAAAGATGACACTTACTTTGACGACTTATTTTCGAAAAATGGTGGATCAGTTGCGTGACATGACAGTTTTTGAGATTTTAATACAGATATCATCCACTACGGTCCCTTCGTGAATTTCTCTCTCTCTCTCTCTCTCTCCTCTCTCTCTCTCATTATATATATATATATATATATCTATATATATAGTATATAAATAATATATATATAATATATATATAATATATATATATATATATCATTATATATATAATATATATATTATTTATATTATATTATTATATATTATATATTATTATTATTATTATTATTATTATTATTATTATTATTATGTTGCTACTTTCAAAACACATATATCCCCTCTTTGACTGTATAAAATGTTATACATAGAGTTTTGCAACATTTTTTCAGATTCCTTAGCTAGTTTGGAGTTAGGAAGTCTTAAAATGTATGTTCAGATTTCGCATAACATAATGTAAAAGTTAATATATAACGTAGTACGAAAAGAGACAGAGATTAACTTTGTCCATTTGAAGCTAGAATTGTTTCAGTACTTTTCATCGCCCTGAGATCATTGCTTAATCGTTGCACATTTAATTGAATTTAACACTTATGAATTAATTTGCATTTACTTAGAATTCTTTTCAAGTTTTATTGTTGTTTAGCACTTGTGAATTAATTTCCAAATTTTAAATATTGCCCAATACTCTTGAATTTTGATTGAATTAATTTTCTTGAATTTTGTGATAAATTAATTTTGATTTAATTTTACTTAATTAATTCAAGAATCAATTAAACTTTACTTTGTTTTCAAGTAACAGTAATTTTCCCTGATATTGTGAATTTCACTTATAATTTTGAGTTTAATAATAAATTTTTTTATTTAAAATTTTTATAAGTGTTTTCTTTATTTTATACCAGTGTATAGATATGATTTGCTTAGGTAGTGGTAATTGATCTGTTTTCCTTCAATTTACTTGAAGTGACTTAGAACCAGGGAAGTACTTAGACTTCTGAAATCAGGGAAATACTTAGACTTTTAAAGTTGTTGATGGAGTGATGCCCTTTAATTAATTTAATTACTTACAAGATTACCTCACACCTGTTTTGATGAACTTAGTCTGATTTTCTGCAATACTGGTAAGTTGTTAAGGGATCACTGTTGCCTTTAGAGTATTCAGTCGTTTAGTACCTGTGATGAGGGTTCAGGTGTCTGGCTGTTGTGAGGTAACAATTAATGAATGGTAAGTGTAGTAACCAGATATTTGGCACTTCGTCACAATATATATAAATGTGTGTGTATATACATATGAATATATATATATATATATGTGTGTGTGTGTATAAACATGATTTGTGCATGCATGCATGTGTTTGCGAAAACCTATGAAAACCAGATATAAAATGAACGACGGTAGAAACCTCAGCATAGACATTATACTTCGCCTCACGTTATCCTAGATTGAGCATAATTCTCACAAGGTTTCACAAGACCCGTCAACCCTCGGAACGGCCAATGTACGAACGAATACAAGACTACTGCTGACAGCTCATATTCATAACGTCCGAGACACTGTCGGTTCCGACTAGTGCCTCGAAAAGTAGGTTGTTCCACTTTCTAGCGTGGCCTCCGGGGATATAAAAGTTCTGGTGATTTATTCTACTGCGTGGAATTATCCGAATCTTGCCATATTTCCACAGAAAGTCTCATATCCCACGAGTCATCAGAGATTCCGGATCTCTTGGCTTTATCTGGTCAGGTGGTCAGCATCTTTGGCGTGATGAACGGACTGCTGGCCCATTCGCTTCTGTAATTGTCGTGAATACGGCGCTGTAAGATGAGAGGTCAGTCATTCAAGAGAAAAATTCTCCGTGCATTCTTCGGTTCTGAGATATTGTCTTCCCAGAGTATATCCATTCATATGTAAGGGTTATGGATACTTTGGAGAGTATTGTTAACTCAAGTGCCACAGTTCGAGACATTTTTTTTTTTATCCCGCACTTAATATGGCACAGATTTGATTTGATTTATATAGATTTTTGGCATTATGCCACACACTGGGTCATCTAAGGGCATTCAGCGCTGAAACTGAAATTGACAGTAAAAGGTTTGATAGATGTTATAGGAGGAAAAGCTCGTAGTTGCACTATGAAACAATTGTTAGGAGAGGGTGGACAGTAAGATGGAAGAAAGAGAATATGAACGGAGGTACAGTAAAAGGAATGAAAGCCATTGCAGCTAGGGGCCGAAGGGACGCTGCTGAGCACCTCATATAATGCCTACATTGCACCGAATGAGGTGCACTAACGGCACTAACCCCCTACGGGGAATGTGGCACAGATAAATGTGAAAAAACGTGCTATCCATCAAAATCTGCAAAACAGCAGCGATCTTATTTTCAGCACATCCGTCAGTATATGCCAAAACAACTAAATCTATAAAGGAGATTTTCAATGTACTGTATGTCTGCGCCCTTTGTGTTTACGGTGAAATTATCCAACGGTGATCAAAATTTGAATGGCAATGTTATATGACCTGGATTTTTTTTCAAGTTTTAGAATAATGAATTGCTCTTAACAATTGTGATTAAAATAAATGCAAACCTCGGGAAACGGCGCACGTGGTTATTTCAGTTAAAAAAATTATAATCTATAGAGTGAGTTCCCCAAGCAATTAGTTTTCGTCTGGTCTGTTAAAGGTTGCAATGCGGTATGGAGTTATTTCATGTCATGAGAAGAATAATTTATTCTCGCTGTAGAAAAAGAAAATAAACAAATAAAAGAAAAAGAAAATATGTTAACAAGTGACATTTCACATTCAGTGATGATTGTCATAAAATTCTAACGAACACTTTCAGTATCAATCATCAAGGCTGATTTTCAACTTTCATTTCATTTATTTTTCTTCCATAGTTTTTCATATGCAATAATATAACGTGTTTGTCAGGTGATCACATATATCTTCAAAAATATGTTCCATTTATTATTTATTTCACTTCCTAGCATAACTCCTTCTCTCACTGCATGACTGCGTACGGATGTCATCTGCAAAATCCATTAGGCTCTCCAAAAACTTCAGCGAACGCCTAGATCGAGTCTGGCCAATTACCTACTGAGTGCTCAGAGGTGCCCGAGTTTAAACGACTTAATTCTGGTACAACGACTTAGCCAGGGGGGCGCCATAAATATTTCCTCCTAAACTGCACTATTCCGCGGAGAGGCGGAATTCTGGACTCTCTGGGCATCAGGTATACCTTTCATAAAGGGAACTTTTGAGTCCGTGTGATAATCGAATTGCCTGGGAACTTCTACTTCTTGTTGGTCTGAGAAGAGGTGACCTGACATAAAGGATGAAACGCGTTTTTTAAGTTTCTAAAATTATTGATATGATTTTATGGCAATGCTTATTTTTATACTGCAGCTCTTGTGGTGAGCAACTATCTTGACAATCGCTCTCTGGTAGTTAACAGTTTGAAAAGCTTGAATACACATACTCTGTGCATATGGCTATTTATTATATTTACATGTACACACAAAAACCATCACACATACATACATACATTATATATATATATATATATATATATATATATATATATATATCTATATATATAATATATATATATATATATAATATAATATATATATAAATATATATATATATATAATATATCTATATATATATATAATATATATATATATATAAATATAAATATGTTATATATAATAATATAAATTATATATAATATATATATATATATAATCTACTATCCGCTTTCTCCGCTTTTGCTGGACGGTTTTCAATTAACCCAAAGCGCTGGGGGGACCTACGAAGGATCATCTCAGAGCTTGAAAAGGGAAAGGAAAAATGGAACCAGTAAGAAGGTTTGAAAGGCGCCGCCGCACAGGAGGAAAAACCTCCAATAGGGGGACGTTGTGGCCCAAAAAAACAGTTATGCAAACTTCCGCCGATTTTCGATCCCCGGTCTTGGCTTGAGTAGAATGCTAAACCACGGGGCCCACTTTATGTCACTGCATCCCATATGAGGCAAGCGACGAAGTTATGGAAAAAAACGTACTGAAGAGAGAAGAGAGGATGAGAGAGAGAGCGGAGAAGAGAGAGACGAGAGAGAGAGAGAGAGAGACAGAGACAAAGGTTTCAATTACGAACTCCTGTTCAAGAAAATTAGCAAAGCAAATACAACAATTCAGGCTACGAAGTTAGAATGATCAATTATAATGATCAATTACCACATAGGAAAGAAAGGACAACATTTTATAAAGCCTTTTACTAACTTTTATTTAACTACCTATTGAAAAAAAAGGTTTTTATATCATTTCTAAAAAACATTGCCTGTTTGGTTCTTCCCAAGCTTTATACTGTGAGTTTCAATTAACTCGTTAGCAAACCGCAGTTGACATCAAGATTCCCAATACCTGAGGGGAACCGACTCGAAGTCGTACCATACATGAGAGGAATCGATAAGTATCTGTCTGAAGACAAAGGATCAAAGTCCACCGAACTGAGAGAGAGAAGGAGGACAAAGAAAGGTATCTCTTTTCATAATCTTTGTTTCTCGGAGTTTTATCTTTTCTCCCAAACTCGGAAAAAAAAGTTTTTTTTGCCTCAAAACTCCTCTCGTTTTCTCAAATTAAATCTTGACAGATTTAGTAAGGTCTTCACAATACGAAGTTTTTGTTACGTTTGATGAACGAGTTTCCTAAAATATTCGACAAAAGATACAGTAATTTCTTACTCTTGTTTTTCAGTTATGGAGTATTTAAAAAACATTCAAAACATTGTTATTTTGTTTATTTCTATACTGACGATGATCTACGAGAAGTGAACATGGAGGCCTCTAAAGACGTGAAAAGTAGCAGAAATTTCTTGATTTCTGAATTATTTTCCTTGTATCATAATATATTTTTTCAATAATAAGTTTGCAACCTTCTGGCGACATTACGTGCCAAAAATAATTTCATAGAATTTCAACCCAAGTTCTTAAAGACACAACCCTTTCCATTATCTTCCATGACAATCATTAGAGAAGACAAAAAAGGTTCGAGAAGAAAGAACCCATTAACCGTAACCCGGTACTGAAAACACCATCACCAAACGGGGACTTAGCTTAGCGTTCTCTTTTCTGAAAAAAAAAAACACGATGTCTATCTAGCAAGATAAGGAATTCACAACCGTCAAATTTTCGTCAAACAACATGGACTACATTCTTTCTTAACAGTAAACACTATATTCTGGAGGACTGGATGAAAATATTGTAACTAGATCACATAATTTTTTACTTTTGTAAAGTTACAATTATGTCAAGGATGAGTTCTTAAATAGATTTACCATGCAAAAGACAGAGAGAAATGATTAAATGCAAACTTTGGCACTTTATGTAACAGAAGAGAAAAGAGGAGACGTGACTGAGAATAGGCTGTCTCCCGCTTTTGACGTCTGAATTCAAAACAGCGGACTGAGGTCGTTCTGATGACTCAGCCTCTGATATCCCGAGTGACAAGTTAATTAGTAAGGTGACCAGCGCAGGATGAAATGCGGATGTTGACGAATTCAACAGCATTCTTGCTCCAGACACTGTTTCTGCCTTATTGTAACGTGGCAAAAAGCTCGTACTCATAACAAATGAGAAAGAGTACGTATTTCAAAATTCATTAATAGTGAAGCAGATGTCGGCAATGATGACCAACTTTTTATCTTCATGATTAGATATGTATTAAATATGATTAGGTTTTAGACCTAATTAGTGCTTTTATCAAATACACACCATACGCTACGGATAGCAGTAGCGAATTCGCTTCAGTTATGTGAGAACTGGACTGCACAATTCCAGGCGAGACTAGAGCGATAAGGACAAAGGACAAGTTCTTTGATGTATTGCAAACACCTCTTGAAACTAAACATCGAACTCTCTGACGAAGCGCCTACTTAGAAGGGAAAGCGGCCTAGGTCGCCGAATTGACAATGCTGACCACAAGTTCTACACAACCTTTCAAACCTCACCAGACAGACAGCGGCTATTTCCAAGAACTGAGGAGACACAGGATTTGGGGGTTTTCACCTTCCTCCCGGTGTTAGTATTCTTAAAGGCATAGTGCGTCGCCTTCACAGTCAAAGCAATGAGTTCTTTGTACATCCAGCTTCTAAGAGGAGCAAAGCAAATATAGCTGGAGAGAAATTGGTAAAATGAGGTTTGTGAGGAAACGACTGATAGATAGGTGCTGTAAATGTGAAAGACATATGAAAAATGTAAATAGATAGAAGATAGAAATAACGTAGTAAGAAAAAGTAAAACTTACAAGGCATAGACGGTTGGGGTCTTATTTCATGAATAAGGTTTAATTGACAAATATAAACAGGTGCAATTCGGTCAGTGGCATAGGTTAATACTGACAGATAATAATCTCTGCTAAAGTGATTTGCAACTTGCATAATATAGATAAGGACAAACGTATTGCAATTCATTTTGATGGCAGAAAATCCTTAAAAATAAGAAAACTGAATGATAAGAAGATGAGACTTTAAGCTATAAATGGCTTCATTATCTATCTTATCATTAGTTAAACTTTGTAGGAATTTCTTCCCACCTATAATTTACTCTAGTCTCTTTAAATGTTGCTTAAAACTATCAATCAACGTTAATATTTACAATTATGTACGAAAGGATCATTACCACCGCAAAATTATACAAACCCAATAACATACTCTTAGTTTTTCATCAAATAATCATTATTTCTTTTATTACTTTAAGAACTCTGACACCGTTATTAACTATTTATACATGTATATTTGTAAATTAAATTGTTTAGCTTTGGTTAATCCCAGATCTAGAGATATAACCATTTATTGTTCTCTTGGACGGAGATGAAACTAAAAATTCGAATCACTTAAATTTTTTGTTGCGTGATTTTCTATGATTATTAACGAAAAACAATCCTATTGTACATAAAATTGTCCTTCTTACTTTCTTTCACTAGAACTTCAGTTGTAGCTGAAGCTAGTCAGCTTACTGGCAGATATCCAGACAGCATTTGTTCCCTTTTGTCTCAGGCCAATGAACAGGCCCAACCATGACAGACTTTCCACCAAATACTGGACGGAAAGGTGTTATTCAGAAACGGCCCCTTTAACCTCTATGAATGCTGATGAATGGCTGATGGCTATTGGCGTTTTCTGCTAACCCCGAGGATTAGATCATTCTTGGAATTATTCACACTTATTCCGTGGTTGTTTCAACCCCCAAATAACTACGTCACATATTCTTGAATTATCATCAGTAAATAAACATTAACTTTCGTGGAAAGATATTTTGTTTCGGCTTATATTATATAATTATGTGGCATGAAATTTCATTTATAATTTCCTGTCTGATAGGACAGAAGAAAATTTGCATTTGAAAGCTATTCCTTTCATTTTTTAATTTTTTCAAATTTAAAGGGTATTCCTTTCAATTATTTTTTTTCTTTGGTAGTGTAGGCTTTAGATTTTAAATAACCTGGCCATTTACTGCTACCCCAAAGGTATCTCCAATGTAGGTTGCAACTTTGGCGAATACAAACCTAAAAGCGGCAATTAATCTTTTTTATCGCTAAAAATAAACGTTAAGAAATGGTACTTGTTTATCACCAAAAGTGCAAGAAGGGGAGACAGGGGTCCCCAAAAATGGATTTGAATTTTATAACTTCAGCTAGCACGGGAAAGAAATGGCTTGAGGGTGATGCCTGGAATGAAGATAGAAAGGGTCGTCGTGGTGGATTCACGAGTTAAGGGGTATTCAAGACTATCTCGAATGACCTGCTTTAAGATATCAGGAGTATCACCAATAAAATCATTTAAGATTACTGGAGAAGGTATCGATTATAACTATAAAATTAAATCATTTCTATCTGAGGGTTGTAATAGAACATTGAACCGAAATTAAGACTGTTGCTCCCTCTTCGCTACTAATGTTGATTTCAGGTCATAAAGATTGGTACGACTTTAACGACATAGGTATCAGATTATTGTTAAAGTATTCGCCTGCGTGTAATATTGCTGCATTCTAAAGATAAGGTAACTACTTTCTAACTATTGAGGTGTGACATAATTAGTTATCGTATTGTATTTTTCAGCTGCAGAGTTATTTTAAAGATAAAACTGAGATACACTTGAATATTTCAATATTTCAACAGATATTCTTTGGCCGATTTTTTTTACACAATTTGTTGAATATTTATTACCCGATTTATAAAATCGGTTTCTCATAGTTATCATGCAATTATCCACCACCAGCTGCAAAAGGGAAAATAAAATATAATTCACATTAGAGGCATAGTTACATTAAAGAAAAAAAAATCCATATAAAACAAACTTATTCGTCAGTGATTCGAATTAGCGCTTCTGTTTTAGCTCTCAACATGAAGAGCAGGAATTAGAGACAGAAACCCGGACCTTGCTGCTCACGTCTCCCTCTTCAAGGTGCATCAGTCTTGGAAAATCTTTAACATTATTATCAAATTCAGGAAACATTGCTGATTTTATGAGAAACTGTTTCATATACTATTTCGTATTTCTGGCTGGAAGAAACTCATATGTATATCCTTTTCCTCAAAATGACTAGCTTTTTGTAGTATTTGCTGGTTTTCTGTAATATTAACTGGCCACCTGATAACTTAGTCTGAGAGCATTTTATTACGAAAGATACGAGGAAGAAGAACGCCACTGGAAGTTTTCCAATAAGAAAACTTCCTTCTATTGACACTCGTACTGCTTGGATACGTGGGAAATGTAGCGCTATACATACTAGATCTAAATACTTAGTGACTGTAACGTGGTCCAACAAAACCGGAACTGAATTACTTCTCTAGATTTTATCTTTAATTCATAATCATAATTTCTCAGCAAATATGTTATGTTTATTTGCATTACAGTAAAGTGTTAACCCATGCAGAGATCACGTACCATTATCTTAAAAGTCGTTCCATGGGTCTTACAAATCTGAATGAATTACCAAAACCAGTTTGGCTGTGACTAATTACAATTCTTGAGACGAGACAGCTGATATCAATTTCAACATAATCTACAATGCTATAACCCACATTAGCAGTGCTTAATATTTATTTTTAAAAAATGAAAGTCCTGTGGTATTGCTGTCCCTAGATTGGGAGCAGAATAGCGTATGGATTAAACTTTTATTTTTAAAGCAGTTTGAAATATGATTGTATCGTACTTCTTACCACGCTAAGCTTAATTGAATAACGATTCAGTTTTATCATTTTATTCCAGGAAACATAGTACCACCTGGAAAAATAAATCCCGAAGTAATCAGACTCAATTCAATATAACAAATAAAGCTTTCTTGGAATGGTACGGCCAGAATAAAAAAAAATCCCAAATGAAGGCGATTAAATTCAGTGAATCATAAGAAAAAAAAGCTTTCTCGAAACACAGACTCCCACTGACAGTCGCAAATTAGATTCTTCTTTCCCTCCTCCTCTTAAACGCCTCTTACTCGGGGAAGATCCCGGTCCAGGCACAGAGGAAGAGGAAGGAAGAATGCGACTTCTTGATGCTCGCTAATGAAGAAGCTATTTGCAATAAACCTCCCGGATCTTCACTTGAAGGTAGAAAGGACTGGAAAAGAGGGAGACATTACTCGACGGAGACATACAGAGAGAGAGAGAGAGAGAGAGAGAGAGAGAGAGAGAGAGAGAGAGAGAGAGAGAGAGAGATTTCCTTAGAGAGTGCGAGAAAATTAGGCTTTGCAGTTGCGCCAAAATTAAGGCTTTAATTTACGTTACTGACTGATGATGACCCTTTTTTACGCATTTTCCTGCAATAACAGATATTCGTATAAAATTGACAATAGGACTAAACATTATGAAATCACAATCATACTCAAACTAAAGACTATATACCAGGAAGACACACTGAACATTAGTGTCCCCCCAAAAAAAATTATCATGGTAAATTGATAAAAAAGATACTTATACATGAGTGAGGAAGAAATGACGAATATGTGTAAAAGAAAGATATACATAAGCTGGAAGCTCAGAAATTACGCATGGAAAGCGTCTGAAAGTTGTTTCAATTTGAGTGTAAACTTATTTACCTGCAATTACAAGATTATTGCAGTGTTGCGTGAATAATATGCCCCATAAAGCTCACATTCGTGGAATCTCATCAAGTTACGGTTATTTCGGGAGTGCCGATTCTGGCTCTGATGAGACAAATCAATATATTACTAAAAAGAAAGAAAGTAAGAAATGTGGAAAAAGATAAAAGTCATTGGTAATTATTAAAAGTCATTTAAGTGAAGTCATTTAAGTGAAGGTGACAATGGTAGAGATGACATTCAAATACCCTGTTTAAGAAAGCAATGTTTTAAAAGCTATGGAATAACAGTGATTAATATTAGAGACCTCTCGAATTCTTAAATCTTACGACAAACAAATGATAGTTCATAAAAACTTCTTGTTACAATATTGTCAAATTAATGATAAATTTCCTCTTGGCAAGCACTAGGGTCAGTTTTTGAGATGGCGGATATATCAAAGAACAAATAATACTAAAGGATTAATAAAAAAACTCGTAAAGTTTACCAAGTTGCTAGATATTGGATGAATTGGTACACTAACTGTCATTATTGATTATGTTTTATTCCAAGTACATGCTCCGGCTTAAGAAAAAAAATAATACTGTAAATTCAGGAACGGTAACAATGAGCTGCAGACAGAAATATTTTAGGGACACAAAATTTTCTCTAAAATAAAGAAAATTGCATAGGCAAATTTTACTCCTTCCCCCTGGAGAGCATTTATACTAGGCATAAATACACACATATATGCGTACCAATATATATAATACAGATATGCATATATGTATATATATATATATATATACATCCTCTCTCTCTCTCTCTCTCTCTCTCTCTCTCTCTCTCTCTCTCTCTCTCTCTCTCTGTATGTATGTATGTATGTATGTTGAACTCAGTCTCGTCTTGCTCCATGCACTGATATAAAAATTTTCAGTCAATCTTTTCCAAAATATTTTCTTCCACTCTGAGCACAGAATTGTCATCTCTCAGCCCATTCAATTACTTCCTATATTGTCCAACCACTTCAGCAGAATCAAGTCTCTCTCTCTCTCTCTCTCTCTCTCTCTCTCTCTTGCCCCTACGGGAACTTTCACCCCACATGTATATGGGTTTGTTTTTGGTCATTTGATGAAATCCAGTTAATGAACAATTTATTTTAACAAGAGCATGTAACGGGACTCTCTCTTATTACAGATCATTGACATCTGGACGGGAATTTTGACACTTTCTATGATAACCAGTAACTTCAAATTTTTGCATTATGTTTAGCATAATGCAAAACATTAACACATTCACGAAGGGAATTACCGGACAAAACGCGCTAAAAAACTAAACCACATAACAACGATAAAGAAAAAATATACATAATTGTTATTCATTACATCGCAATTTCAGCAGGTTCTACACCGGAAACAGAGTCAATCCACTAAAACTTGTTTTAATACATCTCATCTTTCCGTTCGAAATTCCTTATTAAAATTGACATCTGTGTTTGTACTTTACTAAACGCCTACTGACGAAGGTCAAGATGTCCCTAGCAAAGTAGCTAATAATACAATTACAGAATTTAATTTTCCATTTTTGCCGGGTTTTTTGGGGCTTTCATGCACAATTAATCAATCATTATTAAATCTTCTCTCTCTCTCTCTCTCTCTTCTCTCTCTCTATCTCTCTCTTTCTTCTCTTCAAATCTCTCTCTCTCTTATTTTAAACACACACAACAATAATCTATGTATACACATACTATATAGATATGTACTATTATATATGTGTATATATTGTTTTGATTAACATGTTATATATTATAATATATATATATATATTATTATATATATATATATGATTGTGTGGGTGTGTGGTGTGTGTGTGGTGGTGTGTTGTGTTGTGTGTTGGTGGGTGGTGGTGTTGTGTGTAAGAAATCTAATGGTTAATTTTTTACCAGATACCATTATGTTTATGTATGTAATGTTGTGTATATATATATATAAATATATATATATATATATATATACACATATGTATAATATATTACATATATATATATATATATATCTATATATAGTATATATATATATATATATTAATATATATATATATATGCGTGTATGGGGGAATGAATGAAGTGTATCATAATCCACATTAAACGACAAAGCGATGAAAATATACCAGAGATTGAAGGTGCCAGACAGTTTCTATCGTTTACCAGGTCCCTCACCCAATTGTTTCTCTTCCCTTCGAGGTACAACACAGATATTTGTTAATGGGCACATTAAGGAGCCCCTGCCCTAATGGGATGACAGAGGCGACCTCCATTTTCGTATTAAGTCCCTCCTGTAACGCATCAGAGATCGGCGGGAGTTGTTTATCTACGAATATGGAAATATCATACAGGACAAACACCACAAAAAGCGGTTCATGTGTTGACATTTTGGGGTCCTCATATGACTTGAATCTTACACAAGAATTTCTGATTTTCATTGTTCTGCAGGATTATACAAACTAAACTGACATTATTCTTATTAAATTGAAGAAACCTTTCCGTTAAGCAAACACGTTTGTGCTTATCAACGTTTAAAATCTGTTCACCAACACCTTATATATAAATCTCTTTCTCTCTCTCTCTCTCTCTCTCTCTCTCTCTCTCTCTCTCTCTCTCGCTCTCGTCTCTCTCTCTCTTGCTCCTCGCTCTCTCTCTATCTCTCTCGCTCTCTCTCTCTCTCTCTCTCACTCTCATCACTCTTTCATCCTTCTCGGTTCTCTCTCTCATTCTTTTTCTAAAACACAACTCCATATTATATATAAAGTTATTATATATATATAGATATATATATATCTATATAATAGATAGTTATATATATGTTAATATTATATATCATATATACGCTATTATGATTATAACTAGATATATAAATTAGTTAATTGTATAATATATATAATATAAATATATATATATATCCGGATATATATTAGCATATATATATAGATATATATATAATATATATACATATCTATACATATCTATCTATATATATATTATATTTAACTATCGATATCTTTATATATATATAATATAAATAAGGATTAATATATATCTATATCTATATATATATATATATATATAATATTAATGTATGCATGTATGTATGTATGTTCCGTTTAAACCATATTAATAAAATCTGAATGCACCGTTGGGCAAAGATATAAGCTTTCTGGAACGTCTTTAAAAAGAATTCCGAGGATATTCCTGGTAATCTAACCTCTATAAAATAAAATTTCTTTCGCCTTGGTCAATTGACAGGATGATGAAAATTTGATGGGTAAAAAAAAAAAGGCATAAAAAGCATGCGCGTGTGTCTATCTAACTATGAAACTTAAGCTTCATTCTTTTTCCTATCTGCATTGCAAATGATTTCGTCAATATATCATTAAACTGGATTGAATATGTCGAATTAGATGCCCCAATTAAAAAGTAAATTTTTTTAAACGTGATATTTAATCCAGTATTTAAATTAAAATCTGAAATAAACATGATATTCAGTCTAGTATATTAATTTCAAAAAAACTCATTTAAACATGATATTCTATACAGTGTATTGATTGATAGCAGAACCTATTTTCCTTGCTTATAATGCCCATTTATATAAAGAGTGTTTAACAGTATCGCGATTCTTTTCTTCTTTTTTTTGGCTCCACTGTTCTGGCAATGCCAAACGACGAATATATCTAATTCGCACATATCTACTTCAACTATTCCTTAAAAGGATACAAACCTTTACGTAGGGAATAAATTTCGGCTAATATCCTACCAGGGGTTCTTACTTTCTACTAAATTTTGATGACTTACAAGATGTGAGGTTAGACCTAAAGGCTGTACAAAATAGAGAGGCTCTGGGGAGAAAACAAAGTAATCTGATAGTGACAATCTATATTCCCGGTACATGTAACAGCAACAACTCAAACCGTATACTTCCCATGGGAAATGTAGATTTATATAGTAAGCTTTCCCTTTGGTCATAAATCTCACAATAAATATTTCTGAATGCAGATTATCTGCTAATAACCTGTATTGGCGTTATCTTCGTCCTTGTTATCAATGGTTCTCCATGATATTCTTACGCGACCATGCCAAATTTCTTAAATCGATTTTTGAAATGGATATTAAGGAGAGTAAAGCTATATAATTAAAAATATATATAAATTTTTTAAATGCTCAAAACAGATTATGGTATAATGCAGAAGGCAATTGTTTCAATTACATCACTTCTCAAAGCACGAAGAAAACGCCAAGAATTGATAGCGTATCTAAAACAAGATCGTAGTTGGTTGTCCACAGGGAATTTCAAACGATGCTTTGAAATATACTGCGACACTCATATGAGAAATACAATTAATGCAGGCGTCCTCGAAGAGCCTGAATAATACATTTTAATATATATATATATATAATTATATATATATATATATATTATACATATATATATATATATATTTATATAATTAATATAGATATATATATAAAGGAGAGAGAGATAGAGAGAGAGAGAGAGAGAGAGAGAGAGAGAGAGAGAGAGAGAAACAGTTCTACAGTTCTTTATTGCAAATCTAAGTCATATAACAGCGTAACAGCGGGAAAGTAGAGAAGTGGTAAAACAAAAGGTAAAATTGTGTACTTTTTATAAGCGACACGTAAACCAGAGCAGGGAAAATGTCGACAACGTAATATTAATGTAAAAGGCTTTACATAATAAGGACTAACTATTAGCACTATCACAGATCGCTTATGAAAATACTGAGGGTGAGACGGATCATCTTTGGGAGTTCTGAAATACAGTGATTACCCGAACACGAGAGGCTCTTGCTCCCTGGCGTGGAGGTCGGTAGGTTGTAGGGGGGTGGGGGCGCGTTTGCCTACCATACAGACAGACACATGTGGGACAGCATTTCCCTAAAACGAAGAATATACGAAATACTTATAATTTTATAAGTATTTGGGACATATTTTCGGACCATCGCGATAAGACAGAACAGTGTGAGATAAAACATTTAATTCTGTATTTGTCTGTATGAGAAAAGCACTGAAAATGGTTAAAAGGTGTTGTTTAGCATGTTAGATGTTACGATTTTTTAATAGAGTATATTTAGTTTTATGCTTTGAAAGGAAAATTGTAGTTGTTTAGGTTCTGCTTAAATGGTTATCAGATTTTCGTTTATTTAGCTGCATTTGCAGTTTTAATTGCAAAAGTTAATATGGTGAAAATATTATATAACATGGTTTCAAGTGGCCTAAATTATGTGATTTATTTTATTCTAAAGACTTATATGTGCACTTTGATGTACTTTTGTTGGACCATATTCCAGATCTTGTCATTTTAATACCTGTATATGTGGTGGTCAATAAACTTCTATTTATCTATCTACAACCCGAGAGCATGAGATAATAATAACGCTAGTTTGGCAGATGATTCTAAAAGTTTAGTTTCGAAATAATCACCTGTAATTACTTAATGATGTACAGCGTGATTCTCTAAAGTCATAATCATGATCCGTGTTTCCCTCTTGAAGTCTCTCTCCTTCGGGGCCAGAATCACGCGGTACATCATCAAGCAATTACAGGTGATTATTTCCAAACTGAACTTTTGGAATGACCTGACAAACTTACCGGTATTTACGTGAAAAAAAAAAATTCCAAAAAACCTTTTAATTACCCGACATTATAATCTCATGTTCTTGAGTTGTACAAGAACTTCTTCAGAAAATTATTTGAGGGTATAATCGCTCTAATTCAGAACTCAACAACGACGACCCGTCTCATCCCTCAGTATTTTCATAAGAGATCTGTAATAGCGCAAATAGCCAGTCTTTGTTATGTAAGGACTTTCACATTAATATTATGTTGTCGATGTTTTCCATGCTCTGGTTAAATCACTTATGAAAAGTGCATGATTTTACAACCGATTTTAGCTTTCGTTCTACCACATCTCTGCATTTCTGCTCTTATGCTGTTATACGACTTACATTTATAGTAAAGAATCTCTCTCTCTCTCTCTCTGTGAAGTTCAAGTTCTTACTTCGTCGACATGGGCATATTCCTCCAAAGCCTTTTGTCAACGAGGTTTCAAATATTCATTTAAGGAGACACCATTAATTTCTTTCACGCAATTATGATGATCGACATGCTACACACCTCCCGTCATTAGTGTCACGTAAAGCATTGATTCAAAAACACCTTTCGAATATTAATCATCAATTTATCACGCTAGCTGTATAGAGAAGAGAGGGGGAAAAAATGGTTTATTTCAAGACGAAAAAAAAAAAAACCTTCTTTCGTCTTTCATTTTCGATAGCGGCTAACATCCTGTCACACATAAATAGTGGAATAACAAAGGAGTTCACAAAACTGAAATCGATCTCTGGCAGCGCATTCGCTTCTTTATCAGACAAGCTGGCATCAATGGACTGTGGAGTATATTCAACGAAATAGGTTTTCCTGATAATACACATATGTCGTGCTTGTTATATTGTCTGTAGATATATCAGTATGTTACGAAACAGAAACGTACGTTAATGGCTCATAAGTTGCTAAGCATCTATGAGGAAGGTCGTGGGGATAGCAACCTCACAACCACGCATATGCATATATATATATATATATATATATATATATATATATATATATATATATATATATATATATATATATATATAATATATATAACACCACACACACGCTCACACACACATATATATATATACATATATATATATATATATGTATATATACATATATATACACATATATATATATATGTGTGTGTGTGAGCGTGTGTGTGTGTGTACTAACTCCCAATCCACAAGCTGTATCAAAATACATGTCATTGTGAAATTCTGAAACGTAATTATTCCCGGACGAAAGCAGATTGATTGCCAAACAGCTGTGACTTCTCAAAAAAAAAAAAAAAAAAAAAAAAAAAAAACGGACGTGAATAAATTAAAAGTGCATTCTTATCTCTGAATGTGGTAACCCAGACTACGTTAGTTATAAGTTCTGACAAATACGATTCATGCTCATTAAATCTTAAGAATAATAATTTTCGATATTCTGATTTGTATAGATATTTATTTACTATATCATCATTGAGATTATAACAACAGGAATTTCGATTTTTTTATTAATGATTTTCAATATGGATTTAATATTGTCAGACGAACGTCTGAGTATGTTAAATCTTTCTTGTGTTTTTTTTTAGCTGTTTGATGTACCCATAAACCATTGTAAACTGATATTCAACAACTGATATGCGTGTGACAATGTTATTTTAGTACCTCATTTTAGACACTGTCTACAATTCTGACATTTCCAAGACACTTTGCTTGTTCAAGAGAAATTGTCTCTACCAAGAGAGACCGTTTTGCTCCACATGGGAGTTTTGCACATTTCATTTGTACCTAGTAAACCATTTTATGTGACATTCCATCATTGCCAAGGTAATTAGAGAAGATTTTTATTTCCTTTTTACGGAATTTTATGTGTAAAATCATATGCTGTGTAACATTTGACACTTCGCTTCACTAGGCTAACATGTGACTAACTCTATAAACAGCCAACTATTGGAAATCTGTCTCTCAGTTTGTCCAGTAACCTTTGCGGTACCATTATCCAGGCAACCAAAGTGACACCTAATTCATATAAAGCTAGACAGCATAGGAATTCTTAATGAACAACGGACCCAGGGTAATCCATTTCCCTTCCCTCTAGTAAGTAGTTGGTAGGGCGTGGGGAGATATCGCCTTTCACGAATAGGGTTACCTTTTTAAATGAGTTAGGTTGGCTCCAGAAAACCAGATTAGGCCTATCCTCTTTAAATGAGGAGGCTGTTCCCACAGGACAAAGGTACCCAGAGCAAGGTGTCACATTTCTTTTTTTTTTTTTATGAGCCTCCTGTAAGGAAACTTGTACCTGGGGGGTCACATAATTCGTGAAGAAAAAAAAAACTTCCTCCCTTTTTTAAAGGTGGTATTAACGAATTCACAATGTTCCTCTCAACATAAAAACTATTTGGTTGTTTAGAGTAGGGATATGAGGGCAGAAACTGTATGACCAAAATACACATTTCCATCTAAACACAAAGAACATGTTCCCATGTACTTCATTGGCTACTGAAAGATTTAGAATACATAGATAATCTAGTAGTGTACTCAGTCATTTAAGGGGAATGTTCAAGCAGTGAAATCAATGTGAAAAAGTTATGAAAGTATTTATTCGAAAACTTACAGCAGAATCAGTTGTAACTGCCAATTGTTCTTTCTCTATAATACATTTAATTACAAGGTAATGTTACAAATACTGCATTACGGCAAGAAACCTTACAAAACCTGTCCACAACGTGACATTAACTTCAACTCATAAATCATTGTGTATTTCCTCTCGGCGAATGATGATTTCTTACTAAGTAAATCGACAGCCAAACTAATATTCTTTGTTGGTTTTAATAATACTCGTATGATTTGATATATGAAAAATCTTAGTGCCTACGCGTTTAGTATGCCGGGTCACAAATTAACAATAATAGATTTTAAGTCTTTTCTTAAACAGACATTACGGAGGTACCAACCTCTACTTCCAGATAATTTTCTGTTGGTCAACATTTAGATTTCACGTCTTTTAGGATTACAGTATAGCTTAAAATGTTTCAATATTCTGCATTTTCTATGTCGTTATCATACCTGCGTATTAGAAATCGTATTTTTTCCCCTGAGAACCAGGATGAAAGTAATGATTCTCTCTCTCTCTCTCTCTCTCTCTCTCTCTCTCTCTCTCTCTCTCTCTCTCTCTCTCTCCACATCACGGATTTGCGAAATTCCAGGTGTTGGCTGGAGGGCCCTTACAGACTCCCCTCCAGAAAAGCTGGGATTGGCTGAGCATTAATGGATCTATTTTTACAGCTTTTATGCAGACATTGTCGTCGACGCTGCTTTTCTAAATTCATACGAGCGCGTTGAGCAAGACAAAATGATGTTAAATAGGCTGAGAATGTTCTGCAAAGTTATATGCATGATTCTCCTTGACTTTTGTTGGAATTTAAAAATAACTCAGTTAATCCTTTTTTCGTCGATACTGGAGATTCATCCACTAATACTAAGTTCTGCCTACAAAAAAAAATAGAGATGAACACAGTACAGCGAGAACAGGATGTCTATATACCATAATTATTTCCATTTACTATATATATATATATATATATATATATATATATATATATATATATATCCACAGGTGAAAAATAAGAGACAGGGTGTAGGTCCTGACCGGTTTCGGCTTTATTTTCAAGCCATTGACTAAGGACTGATACATAGTATTAGAATTCACAAGTATATATACTACAGAGACAGTACTGACGAAAATACACAACCGTTTGAGACTGCAAATCCACCCACAGGCAGGTGACAATGTAGGAGTGGCTTTCAAAAATCATTTGGCTAAAATTTACAATAAATTCTCAAGGGATACTACCGCTTAGGGTACCAACCGTAGGAGACAACAATTCCACACCTGACAGGTGTCAGGGAGGCGGGGTTGAACATCTCATTACCACTACTGCCCTCTTCACTGCGTTTACAAATATAATAATCCAATTTCCATATATCTCTACAGCCTACCTTAAAATTTTAAACAGTTTACAAATTTCCTTTGATCAATTTTATATATTCCTTGACTGATGTTCATATTATTGTTGTAACTTTCTTTTATAAAACTAGATTCAATGATATTCCTTTCCAATGCATTATTAGAACACACCAGCTTTTTTGTCCCTTCCCAGTTAATAGCATGATTGTTCTCACTAACATGTACAAATATACCACTATTTCCCTGTGCATATCTCACACATTGTTTATGTTGTTCTATTCTTTTTTTCAGTGCTTTCCCCGTTTGACCAATGTAAAAGTTGTCACAAGACTTACACGGGATTTTATATACACATCCTTTAGCATTGTCGGGGGAGTTCTTAATAAGTACCTGTTTCATTGTTTTATTGTTTTTAAAAACTACATTAACACCAAACTTTTTCAAGAGATGTGGGATATCTTTCATATTATTATTATGAGGTAGTGCAAGCAAATTTTTTTATTGTAAGGTTCTTTTTGGTTTTGATAAATGGTCTTTTTTGGCCCTTCTAATGCATTGTTTAGTTCATTATCTGGATATTTCACTTTCTTGCCTGTAGAGATATGTGGAAATAGGATTATTATATTAGTAAACACAGTAAAGAGGGCAGTAGTGGTAATGAGATGTTCAACCCCGCCTCCCTGACACCTGTCAGGTGTGGAATTGTTGTCTCCTACGGTTGGTACCCTAAGCGGTAGTATCCCTTGAGAATTTATTGTAAATTTTAGCCAAATGATTTTTGAAAGCCACTCCTACATTGACACCTGCCTGTGGGTGGATCTGCAGTCTCAAACGGTTGTGTATGTTCGTCAGTACTGTCTCTGTAGTATATATACTTGTGAATTCTAATACTATGTATCAGTCCTTAGTCAATGGCTTGAAAATAAAGCTGAAACCGGTCAGGACCTACATGCTGTCTCTTATTTTTCACCTGTGGATATGTGGATAAACGAATCCCGTGCTAAAGTGATTATAATCATATATATATATATATATATATATATATATATATATATATATATATATATATATACTATATATATATGGTTTACTGGCATTCCGTTCTCGCTGTACTGTGTTCCTTTCCGTTTTTGCTGTATGCAGAACTTTTATGTTTTAGTGGATGAATCTCTAGTGTGTGAATGTAAAAAGGCAGAGAGCAATGTCGATGCTGAGGGATGGAGGGGTGGTCCCAGGGACGACGCGGAAACCGCAATGGAAAGTTCTATACTGTCTACAGCGTATAAAACTCTGTAGAGTTTAGGAGGAGGACACCACTCCTAGTAGAAGCTTGGGGATTACAGGAAAAATTAACTACTTCCTAGGTCGAAGAATTACTATAAACATATATGCAGCATATGACTGGTAAAACTCCATAATTCTTTGCGCAAAATAAAGAGAAACGCGGCAGGTAGAAATAATTGCACAACTATTTTCATATGAGGTCTCTCAAACATAACCTCCATATTGAATATTCGCAGGTGATACGAGGCCTGTCTTTGATTATGAAAGCGGCACTCGGGAAAAATGCATTCTGGGTGTTCTCCCCAAACTTCGTTTCAGATTTACGTATCCGATATCGCGTTAGGTTAGTGTATGCCTCGTTGAAATCTTAAATTATTTATCTTTGTTTCAATTCATAAATGTAGAGATTAAAACCTGTTCGACAGTCATAAAGAATATATCTTTTCATGTTGTTGTTTATAATGATGATCATGGATATTCTTTACACAGTCGTTCATTCGAAGTACCTTGAAATTTTCAATATAATTTTAATATCAGTTTTTTATATATATATATATATCCTTGCGTGTAACATTACTGTATTGTACTGATCGTTTGTGACTTAATGATTTTGCAATTTTTCGTTCTGTTTTTGTTGTCAGACCTGATGATGGAGACAGTTACTCCAAACCGGTAGTCGTAACTAAATAAAAGATGTTTTATGTACTAGTACTGGTTTTACTCTTTCTGTCAAGTTACGATATATACATACATACATTATTTATATATATGTATATATATATATATATATATATATATATATATATATATATATTTATATATATATATATATTGCATACAACATCAACTACGGTTGTAAGTTCCACACTGGTGACCCTCTCTATGTTCTTTATAAAATAAAACGTTTATTTCTTTGGATACTTCGTAAGAAAACTAGCGTCCCAGTAATAGAGAACATCCTCTCTCCTTGATTGCCCTGTCAGTAATCCTCCGAAGCTGAGCGTCTTTAAATAATTCCCTTACATAATACATCCCGAGGAGAACAGACAATGTGATGAAAAGGGATGTGAGTAGTGGTGTGTCGATAGACAGGCGAATGAAATTACAGGTGATATTGAGAGAGATTTTTTTTTTCCCGATGGACAACGAACGATATCAATCTCAGGAAAGTGACGGGAATTGTTATTTAGCGCTACGGTATAATGACTTGGATTCCGTTTTGGTTATTTCCCTAATGCAGATATATACCCAGTTTGCATTGGTTAAAAGCTTGGAGGCGAATTTCGTTTATAGAATGTAATGAAAAGTGGTTCTGGCTCATTTGTTTTTGCGTAATTTCTGCTTTTTTTTTTATTTATCTATTAGAAATAGAGTATTATCATCTCCCATGCAATCAGACTGACCGCCATTTCCCCATCCTGATACATTTATCTAATGTGCCATCTGTGTCCTATTTCTCCTTTATATAAATGTTATGTTTATGTTATCAAACGTGACAGTGTCAGTCTGTCTGTCTCTTGCATGACGATGACAACTATTTTCGTTGAAGGTGACATGGTTGGTCCAAATTACCCGCAATTACCTAAAAAAATCAAAAGCAGAATGGCAATACTTTCGATGTAAATGAAATAGGATTTAAAGCTTCTGTTCAAAAAGTGTTCGCGAGTCAATACGTTTGTAATTTAAAAACATATTTAGATGAATAGTAAAAGTTGTCATGTAGTAAATATACTTTAATTACTAATTGCACATTTGTGTAAATATATTATGATGTACAGAAAATATTACAAATTGTAAGAACTGTAAATGTATATTTCTTAATAAAAAAAATGATTATGCTATCGAAAAAAAACAATTATTCAAGCCTGCTATGTCTTTTGTATTGCTATATTCTTTCTGACATACATTTGTTAAATATGTAATGTCTGATCGTTCATCTATCTTTTTCATTGTTTTCTGTATGATTATCGTAAACTTCGCGCTAATTTATTCTGATCATAAATGACACAATAATTTTTGCTAACGTGTCACTACCGACCCCGATTTAACTACGAGGATATGAAACAAGTAACAATTTTCCAAACAATGGTTTTTTTCTTTTCTTTTTTTTTCTTTGATTGTATCTTTCATATGAAGAGATAAATTCATCAATAGTATGAATTGTCGATGAAAAATACTTATTTTAGGACCAATCTTGCTCTACTTTATAAATACATTGCTCTATTATTGTTAGTGAGTTAATGATAGTAGACTAAAGCGAAAGCTTTTCCAGTAGTTTATCGTCATTTTAACCTACCTGAAAAAAATACCTAGAATCCGGTAAGATCTGGTTTGAGGTACAAAAAAAAGAAACTGTAATAATAAAGGCGGTTGGATATGTTTACAACGACCCTCCTAACCCCCTTAACCCCACTCCCTCCCCGGCATTAACTCGAATTTTTGCCAGAAGTATTAATCTAATTCGTTCTACAACAAGTATCGAATAATTATTTCGTGTAAACTTAGGCATTACATGCGCAAGGAAGTCATATATGCTTTTAATAGGAAAATTATGTTCGAGTTGACTTAATTTTTCATTCCTCGTGATAACTGGCTTTCTCGTTTGGCGTATGTGAGCTTCTTGTTGATAGAACACATTTTATGACTCCCGGTAAAAAAAAAAAAAAAAAAAAAAAAAAAAAAAACTCACGGAAAAATAATCACTTTCATCCTTCGTAGATAGTGACCCTCAAGAGTTTAACACGGTATAGCATCCACCTTTGCGGCGTGTTTAGTACAAGCCCGTTGGGGATGATCGTCAAAACGTAACCAGAAGACTGTAAATTAATGTGACGCATTTCTGAGCAAAATTTGTGACTATTTTTCTGAGATTTTTTCCCTTGTGACTGTTACCGGCCACCCCTATTATTGTATCTTGGCTCTTAATAAACTGAGCATTTACTCCATGTTAAATTATATATAGGAGACATATTCATACAGATGTACATAACTACTTTCATATAATTCTACCTGGCTGGATTACATCATCTTGAGACACCTATCATGACACAGATGAGGAGAGATTTTTTAGCATATTTGTATATGACACTGACAATCAACGCTGTATGTGCATCAATTACGGATCAACGGTAGCCAATTAAGTCCTGCAATTACAGTGGGTACTCGTGCAACGCAACGAAGCCAGAAAGAAAAAAAAGAGAGGACTTTTATTCGAGGGATTATGGCTTGAAGGGATTTGGAGAAGTGACAGTGCCTGGCACACGAATCATAAGTATTAAGAAATTTTCAGACAACGTCTAATATGAATACCGAATTCCTTTCATCTCCTCAGAAATAAGTATTTGTCCAGAAGGTCGCTTGGTATGCACAGCGACGAAGCCTAATTTACGTTACTGCCTTTCCCACTATTTTTAGGTAGTAATATTTCCCTCCATAGTTTCCCATATAACATTGCAGCCTCTCTTAATATAATATAAAGCGAGTACCTATTTAACGATTCACGGTGTGCACTCATTTTCTAACTCGATTACTGAATGCCTCCTGGAGCAAATACTGTGTTATGTCATTAGTTTAACCCCAAATAAGGCGTAGATATTATGCCATATCAATATTATGCTAAACATTGCTTTTGTGAGCTTTCGTGCAGTTAAAAACTATCACTGTCTTTTTGAATAAATAGAGAGTATTCTTTTATTTATTTATTTATTTTTTTTTTGTGAGCAAAGAGGTGGCCGTTTTTAGTATATAGATTTAGTCTTTAGCAATTTCTACTTTTGTCCTCTGAACACTTAGTCACCCAAATGCCTTTCTTTAGGTCCTTTTTTATGGATGGTACGTTGATAATCGCTAACACCTACCGTTACTAAACATATGAAAATGAATATTGATTGTTGCTCCACGCTCAGTAACCCTTCATTTGTTTTCCTTGGTAGACGATGCAGTGTTAAATGTCTTGATATAAAAATACAGTTTTGTTGTTAAGTTCAGTAAGAGACGGACAAAATTATTTTACAACGGATTATTTTTTATCATATCCTGTTAACAAGAGTTCATTCGGACAGTGTGTGATATATTATAAGAATAGTAATAAAACAATGTGCTTCTTTCGTAATGATAATATATAATTATTATAAAAATGAAATGATTCGGTTATCTGAAAAAAGAAACAAATTCCCTCTGCCTTAAGATAAAGCAAAGATTACCGCCGAAGTCTAACAATATCTAGTCAATCTAATAGGCAAGTGGTACTCAAATAATCCATGTAGGTGAGAGCATAAGGTATTTCAGCAGTTTACGGTCCTTTGAAATCTCCCATGGACAAAGCGCGAAATAAAAAAGCCGGGAAGTTCTGGGATGACGACCACAGGACGTAGGTGCAGACTAAACTCTCCACCTGCCTAGAAAATCCGGTTAAAAACGTTTCCGAAGGCGACCAGTGTAGATTGCATTTGCTTGCACGTTTTACTACTTGTGTTATTTCTCTTGAACGATGCGCGAGGAAATGTTTCGAGAGTTGCTTTAACCAGAATTTTCCAAGTCGGATTTATATAACTGTAAACAATAAATCTGAACAAAATATCTGGAGTGAAAGTCATTTACTTTCAATATGAATATTATGTTATTCACGTTGAACGAGTTTTTGGTCCTTCGTAATAACGGGCTTTCCCGTCTGACATACTATTATATCTAGAAGTAACTAAATATAACTAACGAGTAAAAACATTATCTCGAGACCTTTGGAACTGTAATAATGGGTTCGTTAATGATGGAAATAAAGATACGTTCATAAGTACTAAATATAATCCATATTCAATATACCCATGTTTCTACCAGGACAAATAAAGGAGAGTTTCTACGTATGTATAATAACATGGATTTTGAACATAATGTACTGTATATGCATTAACGATGAACGGTAGCCTGTTTAATCCTACAATGACTGTCGTTACTCAGGCGTTACTACCAAAGCCAGAAAGAATATGCACAGGACTTTTATTCGAGGGATTATGGCTTAAAGGGGGTTCAGGAAGAGACACTACCTAACACAAATAATGAATATTCTGTGGATTTATAATTTGGAGTAATTGTCAGTAAACTCTCGATATGAAAAATGAATTTTCTCCATTATCCCAGAAACTGTTTTTTTTTTTTTTTTTTATCTGGAAGTAGGCACTGGAATCCTCAGCATTGAAGCCTCATTGATATTGATAAAAGATCAGTATCGACCTTTGAAACAAAAAAACAAAAAAAGAAAAAAGAAAAACAGTTTCCGAGCGTTATGCTCCTTCTTCAGTATCGACCATGATCCTCAGAAATTGTATGCTCTTTAAATATAATTGTTCTCCAATTTGTGGGGGTTTTTTTACATGTTCTTTACTTATGTCTCTATCTTCCCCTAATCTTGTAAGCAAGAATAATATTCCCTTCACAGTTTGTCATTTAACGTTAAGCCCTGTTTGTTACATCACCTCATAGTAAGATATCGGGTAATTCCCTATTTTTATCACCAGCGGTGTGCGGTCATTTCCCGAGTGTTTCCCAAAGCAAATGCTTCGTGTCCTTGCCCTGGCGTAGCCCTAAGATTTCTCTAGTTTTTTCTGCGTTAAGAATGTTTTTGTGCAACTCCAAGCAGGTTAGAATGCTTCACTACCTACCGGAAGATCTTCAGTAGGACCTTGCGAATACTACGCTCCTTTTTACCAGGCATTTTTCTTTTTTATTGATTTCCTGCTTTATGGCCTCTCAACGATAAATTTACGCAGAAAATAATTTACTAAGCAGCCATTCATTGAATTGTGTTTGCAGAAAAAAACATTTTAACTTCTATATACATGTTTTCACTGTTTAATATAGTAACCGTTTTGCTTATATCTACTTTTACAAACACAAGGTACTTGAAAAATTTGCGTAACAGAATTGCTGCCTGCTTGGCCCATTTCTCTCAAGGACCTGAACCTAGAGGAGACGCCTCTGCGTATGTCCCCGGACCAATTATCTTAGGATAAAGCGTTTTGCCTCCAAGTCAGCATCTTGAATTATACATATCTGGAAACAGCTTGAGCTGCGACTCATTCATGTGCCTCAAGCTGTGATGTTACAGTCCAGAATGAGTGGTGTCATTTTTCTTAAATGTTTGGCCTGTTCTGTTCGTGCTTTATAGATACATTGAGGAGCGACAGGAAAACAAAGCTTTGCAGTAGCACACTGATTTGTGCAAGAGTATTTATGAAAGTAGGGAAAACACAAGTAAAATGAGAGACCTGCAATGAGATTATTCGAAGAAGCCCCAAGCAAAATTATTTTACCCTTGTTTATTCGCTGATGGAAGATAAGAGGAAATACAACATCAAGAAGAAGCGAACAGAGAAACAGTAAAATAAATAAGCGGAGACGGACAAGAAAACGCCTCTATATCAGCAAACGCATGGCTAATCAACAAGCTAAGTGAGAACCACAAAAATAAATATGGAAATTAAAAACGAATCGATTTAGCAAGAATATTTACGCAATAATACGAACAAACAACAAAACAAGTCATAAAGCAACAAACAAACCAATGTATTGAGTATATTTCGCTGATCGGTGGAAGAACGTTTATGCAAATACGTGAAAAAAAAACAAGAAAACTGCAAACAAGACGTGAAATCGTTTTAAAATTTCCCATTCTCCTATACCCATTGCGCATCGACCTATTGCATCACATTCTGCAGAAACAGCTACACAAAAAGAATCATCGTTTTAAGCAAAGAGTAACGTTCACTAACACCTCAAAGTGAGAGTAACTAGAACCGAAAGCAAATCCTCTTACCAGTGTAATTTTTATCAGATCAAAGTAACCCAACCCTTTCACGGAGAGAGAGAGAGAGAGAGAGAGAGAGAGAGAGAGAGAGAGAGAGAGAGAGAGAGAGGTCTCTGAATATCACGCTTTCTTTTATCAGATATATTTCATTCATATTGGGAAATAGAATGTTCAGGTCTAAATGTTCTCAATGTAGTGTTGAAGCAAGACTTGGAAATTCTAAAGTGCTTAAGAATTATTGTTGTTATCGCAACTTATGTTTCAAACTATCAAGTATTTCGTAGAAATTTTAAGAAAATATTACCCATGAAGGAGACGGTACTAGCGAAAGGGAAAATAACAACAAATAGCAATATACGGTATTAAAAAAGTTTAAACAGTGAGAGAGAGAGAGAGAGAGAGAGAGAGAGAGAGAGAGAGAGAGAGAGAGAGAGAGAGAGACTATTCAAACACCTTTTGCCTCCATAGGGAATATCTAAACCAATCCATACACGTATGTGCAAAAACACGCGATCAGCTTAGACAAGCAAACAGTACCCACTTTTAAAACGCAAAATTTACCTTATGTTTTATCCACCCCATGAATAAAACCCAAAGTACTTTTTGTTGTGACACTTTTCATGGCTTCACGTAACTTGTCGGAGGCCTTTACGTGAGCAGCGGATGTGGCTATGCGATAAGTCAGCTGCGATCTACTTCCACACCGTTGGTGCTCGACCCTTCGTTTTTGGGACTTCTCGAACTGCGTCACTATGTTTTGAACGAATTTTTAACTCTCAAGTCATTCACCTATCGATCTACTTATTCGTCAGAATGTTCACTAATATTAGCACTGGTATTCACGCTATTCAAGAAAGTCGTCAAAGTTCAAGTCATAATTTCGGGTTTGTCTCACTTGTTAACAAAGTACAAAGAACGGTAGCTACATTTCTCAAGGCTATGACACAAGCGATAGGAAGTTAAACAAAGAGGGAATGGCATAATGCAAAATTGAGTTCTTGTTTATTTACGAGGGTACATAATCCCGTGACAAGACCTTTCCATCCCCTTGTTCCCTCTCTAGTTGTTTACACTTCGCAATATTGTAAGTGTGAAACAAATAAAGGGTTATAAGAGCTTTCAGAAAATTATATAATTCTATGTCAGGATTCTAACATTACACACACACACACACACATATATATATATATATATATATATATATATATATATATATATAGATAATATGTTATATTATATATATATATAGTAGATATGACTGGTAAATATGGTCTGTTACAACAGAATTCTGTTTAATAAAAGGAGCCCATAAAAACGCTAAAATATATAAAGTACTATATTTCAGACTGCTGTCTCTCTTCAGGTAGGTAAAGAAGAGAGAGACAGTATCTCTGATATATAGTGCTTTCTTTATATATTTTGGCGTTTTTATGGGCTCCTTTTTCTCAGATTTATCTATCTATTTATTTATCTACCTATCTATCTATCCATCTATATAATATATATATATATATATATATATATATATATATATATATATACATATATAATATATATATATATATATATATATATATATATATAGTAGTGTAATAATATATAGTGTGTATATATATAGTGTGTGTGTATATATATATATATATATATATATATATATATATATATATATATATATATATATATGTACGACAACTAAAATCAAGATGCTATATATATATACATATTCAGTTGTATTGGGGTTAATATCCAAAAACCTATTTTTATTCATATCATGACGAGAAAATCAAACGCAACGTTCTGACGAATTTGTTTTTTAGAGCTTTTCGAGTTTGTGACCCTAGTTTCATTGACCAGGAATTCAATTCTTGACTACGAGTTTCAAAAAGTTATGTTACCCCAAGTTTTTTATCGACAGATGTCTTTCTAGAGCCAGAGGTTTGTTTTATAATCCAAGGGAACGCTGTTCGACTGCTAATTTTAAATGCCTTCCCCTTCCTTATAATCATGACCTTGATAAAAGTTTCCAATAATAGAAAGAAAGACATGGGTATAGCGTAGTTTTTCAATACCCTAATACTCTTAAAAAGAAAATTATCAAAAACAGTTGCAGAAAACCAAACACCGATGTTGGAGTCTATGCTATAGGATGTAAAAATTGTGACAAATGCTATATTGGTGAAAGCGGTCGTTCACTGGACCAGAGGAAACGTGAACATGTTGCAGCTTGCCGTTTGGGCAACGTTTACAGCGCCATTGCCAAGCATACTTGGGATTCCGATCATGCCATCGACTTCAAGGGAGGAAAAGTTATTTATAAGAGTGCGGATAGAACCACTAGAGAATTGTGGAAGGAGCTCTCATCACTTTGAATGACACTTTTGAGGGGAATACTGGCATACAGAACAATTTACTTTTGAGTGAAGAAATTTGCAAAAGGGCCAGAATAAAGAACTTCAGAAATGTATACAGCCTCCTTCAATCTGATAATGTAAATAACCATCCTTCGCCCGTTCCAGAGCCTAATCTACAAACTACCTTTTTGGCTAACGACCGTCAAGATGTCATTCAGGAAGAAGACCGGCGCTTTGTCCCGCCTCGTAGATCACAGCGAATTATGGAAAGGCAAACGACCCAATGACTTGTTCGAATTTTTTAACCTTGTTAATGTTTCTTTGTCTGTTAGTTTATGTTTATTTGGAATTCTTCACCAATACCATGTCTCATTTGCTTAGTGATCAAGTCCACAGGAGGATGACGGACGAAAGCTTTAAGCTTTGTAATTATATCTAGATAAACAAGGATATTACTGTGGATCCCTCTATTGATTTCTTAGAAGCACGATACAGTGTTTTTATATTGCATATATATATATATATATATATATATATATATATATATATATATATATGTATATATATACATATATATATTATATATGTATAGGGAGAGAGAGAGAGAGAGAGAGAGAGAGAAAAGAGAGAGAGAGAGAGAGAGAGAGAGAGAGAGAGAGATTCAACCTAATTTTATTATGCCTTAGCATTTTTTCATCATAAGAAATAGGGATTTACAGCAATAAAAGAGGAAGAAGAATATAGTGCAGAGGGAAAGTAAACTTCGTCCTGATTGTTGTTTACGAAATGTTCTCTGGGTCGTAAAGTATTTCATGGTGGGTGACGATACCGATCTGAAATCACAATATTTTGTGAGTTTTCCTTCCTCTTGAAGTACAGCCACCAGGTTTCTTTAAATGGGGTTATACTTGTCTAAGACTTGCATTACTGGATACGCATTCTTTCTATGCATATAGTTTCTTATTATAATTGCTGACTTCTGAAGAATGTCCTAAAATGTGTACCGAAAAATGAATGTCCTTAAAACTGGTTTTATTCCCAGATTCCCTCTTTTTCATGAATTTACACAAATATTTCAAAATTGCTTCCTCTCCGATTTTAAGTTTCATTTATGACAGCTGCATATTGGGAACAGCGCTCACCATTTCGCTCTTAAGTTTTTTTCCCGGGAATATTGCTCTGCTCGTAATTCAAACGTACTTCTTTGCCGAGAGTTGAATTTGATTATTCATATAATTCTAAGAAAAAGCTGATTTAATTCATTTACGAAAATGATAGGCCCTCGCTTCTAGGTCCTCGTTGAACGAGTGGTTTCGCGCTCGGCTACCAATTCGGTGGTCCGAAGTTCGATCCTCGACTCTGCCAACGGAGAATCCAAGGAAGTTATTTCTGGGGATAGAAATTCATTTCTCGATATAATGTGGTTCGGATCCCACAATAAGCTGTAGGTCCCGTTGCTAGGTGACTAATTGGCTCCTAGCCACGTAAAAAAAAAAAGAAATCTAATCCTTCGCGCCAGCCCTAGGAGAGCTGTTCATCAGCGCAGTGTTCTGGGTAAACTAAGATATACTTAACTTTTTTTTTTCATCTCTTCTAGGAGACACTCAACGCATTAGTCACTTCCACTTCCGATTTGATCGGCTGAATCGAGGAGGGATCTCCTGAACATAAAAAAAAAAAGTCCTCAGTGTTCTGTCACCCTCCCCGACAATTGCAATAGTTTCCTCGTCTTCTTATGCGTTAATACTGCAGTTGCACTGTTTAAGGCTCGTGTTAAACCGACATTTCAGGTTTTATGGCATAATTTTGAAGTCATGGATGGCGAATATCCGTCAAGTAAAAACAGCGCCTGCAGTATCCTAAGAATAATTTATACTAATATCACTTTCATTATTTAATGTGTTATTATTATTAGCGATACCGTCCGCATCATCATCATCATCGTATTAATATTATTACTATTACTATTAATATTATTATTTATTATATCTATGGATTAGATTCCAGATGCATAATGTATTTTCATAATTTATTCTCACCCACTGACCACGTTTCCATCTGTGTATTCCTGATCTCAATTTTAAATACGAATAAGTCTCGATTTAAAATACAAGTTTCTTTTTTTCGATTAATTTGTCATATTTTTACCTTTTCCTCATTTCATAAAGATTAAGAGGATCTTGAGTCTACTTAGGCAAAACTTACGGGGGGATAATAAGCTTATTTCTCACGCATCCTCGACTTCTCCCGGGAGCAAATGTTTCAGTCTCATTCGTGACTTTATTTTCTTCTTCGTGGCATCCTTCAACATTTACTTCGTGGACTCCTTCATGCCTTCCTACTTCGTGTCCTCCTTTGCGTCCTTACATTTTTCCCTTCCAATCTTCCTTCACGTCCTCCTTCATTTTTTCCGTCATTACCTCTTTCACATTTTTCATACCCTCCTCCATATTGTCCTTTACGTCCATTAATTTTTCACGTTTCCCTCCTTTAATTTTTCATCATATCTTCTTTCATTATCTACTTCATAACCTCTTTCCTGTTCTTAATTTTCTCCTTCATATCTTCCTTTGCGTCCATCAGTTTTTCATTCATTTCTTCATTCATTTCCTCCTTCATTTTTCCTTCAGATACACCTCCATTTGGTTCCTAATCACGATAAAAAAAAAGGTGAATGCACATTGCCGTAAGGTGTACCATCCGTGTGAAAAATTGGATGAAACGTCGTATCTTTTCAATTTAAAGCCACGAATAAACACAAGCATAGCTCGCTCATACTGTTCTGTTCTCAAACTCTCAAATTGAAGTGTTCAACCTAACCAGCTTTCAGAAAATAAGTAAATAAATTTCTAGTCATGGATAACAGTTTGTACGAGTTTATTTAATTTTCCCTTTTATGATTCTCACACAGGAACATGACAGTCTGAATTTACTGGACATAAAACCAATTACTAACATATCAAAATAAACGGGATATAACATGAAAAAAAATAGTGCACAAAATACATTTAGGGTACAAAGAAATCAGACCCAACTGAAGATATTTTTTAGTTAAGTAATTGCCTTTCAAAATAATCCTTTGAAATGAGATTTAATGGTAGAAATTGATTGTTTTACTTCATGTGTACTTTCGTATCACCACTTCACTGACATGTTTACGTCACATTATCTGGATTATTACCGATATATTACTGCAACTGCCTCTCGAAGAAAGGTGAAAACAAATTCTTGTATTTAAAATGTGAAAAAAAGTTTTTTTCGCAACGTCTGTCTATTTTATCTCCCTTTCACGAGATGAGTGATATAAATCATTGAAAAAATAAAATTTCCATTCCCACAGCTTTCTCGTAACATTTGCTTTATAAAGAAATCTGCTAGGAGGTTTTTCCTAACACGATTTGGCAACAAACATTATGAGAAGAAATATTAGCTGAAAGGAAATGTTGCTGCATGTGAAAATAAAGTAAATTATATCAAACATAAGGGATTCAAAATCTTTTATTCGTAAAATGTTAAATATTTGACCCTTAGTGCAAAACGTAACATTAATATCATCGATCTAATTTTTTTCTTTAGTTCAAAACATTAAAACTACGAATTACTGTTAGTAAATGATCTGACACTCAAACAGAGTCGAAAAAATATGTTTGAGAAGAGAACATACGTATAAGTTAATTCATTCATTCCACGCATACCTAATGTGTTTTGATTGGAGAGAGAGAGAGAGAGAGAGAGAGAGAGAGAGAGAGAGAGAGAGAGAGAGAGAGAGAATGTACATTTAGGGCGTCCGTGGGAAATGCGCGGGGAATTAATATTTAAAAAATAAAAAAAAGCCAGAACTTTTGCAAAATTATAAGATGCAAGATCTGATGGCATACTTTGAACGAGACAACGATTAAAAACATATAGTTATTGCTATCGCAAAGTCACTGGTATGAATACTGGCGCTGACAAAAAAGATGGACGGTATATGAAATTAAAAATACAGAAAAAAAAGCAACAAAAAATTTTATAAGAGACGGAAAATGACGCGGAGAGCGAGAGACTGGATAGCAGTTAAAGGAAAGATCAACAGAAGGAAATTACATGGAAAAAATGCCTTTCCTATATAATAGATATTGTTGTTATATGTTAATACCACTCCAACTTGACAAGATACGGACGACTTTTATAGGCTTTATTATCAGTTCTACTTTTGTAATTCCCCCCGTAATTCCCCCCACCCGCACCCCAAAAGGGAGAACAACGAATACTATAATTTATGCGAAGAGCCCTTTCTAATTGAATGAAAATAGAATAACAAAAACTCTCCAGCTATTAAATGTTACGAATTTTAAACTAGAAATAATCAATATAGACGAGACTTTGAAAAATCAAAGTCTTTTGTTAATGAAAACCAAAAGATATTTGCAGAGGATAAAAGATGTTTTACCCGAGGCAAACAGACAGACAGACAGACAGACACGGTGGCGTGAAAATAAGAGTAACCTAGAAATTCGTGGGTATTTTTCCCGGGAAGGTGAGCAGGTAAGTAAGCCCAGACTCGGTGTCAAACGACGGAGTTTTGAAATAGGTCTGCAATATCCGCTACACGAGGAGGCAGGTTGGCTCTCAATTTCCTCCAGTTCATCTTCCGATCTTCAACCAACGTCATCAGATTTTCTCTTTGACTTTCTCCCTGTAGCCGTCCTTTGAATTTGTACGCAGTTCCATCCCAGACAGCAACGTTCACATATCGTAACATATCTACGTTATGCACCTCTAATTCTTATATTCATTTCTGATATTTGTTTCCTCATGGAATTTTGCTTATTTTGTCAAGTTTATTAAAAGCTGTCAGATCTTGGTTTCTCTGGATTATTTTGTAATCATTTGTAAAAATTTTGTATGATCGTTTAGTTCTTTAAAAAGACCTATTTGTGTGTGTGTGTGTGTGTGTGCGTGTGCGCGCTCGTGTTTTAGAGTCCTAGGACATTAGGTATGCATTACCCCATAGTACAATCAGATCTCCGGGACTCTCAACTTTCTCGTGTGAAGAATCCTTGTATTCAGGAGAGAACAAAAATATTTGGTGTGGTCTCGCCGTCTTTCATTTTTTACTTAAGCATTGAACAATTTCATATAAGCGCTTTTAGCGTCTTTCCGGTTTTCTTCTTTTGTCATTATTTCACCATTATTATCGTTTATATTTTCCACTCTAAGACTATTACTTTCTACAAAAAAATACAAGACTAATACTGTTATTAAATACAAGACTAATACTGTTGTTTTGACCAAAAAAGTAAACACATACAGATTTTGAGAATCCTGCTATGGACGCTTTCAAATAAGTTTTTGGAAATGGAAAACTCCAAAAAACAGGAAGGTGAAGAAAGGAGCCTATATTTTCTCCCATAATTTGGAGCGTTGAACAAAGGACGGCAGAAGACTTACCAAGAACAACAAAGAAGCAGGAGGGATGGAGGCATCGATCAATTCAGAACCTACGTATATGATTCCTCGAACCCTTAATTTCAGTGCTAGGGCATTGTGAGTCTTAAATACTGAATTTAAAAAAATGTGCTTTTCTTGTGGTCCCAAGTACTGATTTTGAAAAAGTTGCTTTTCTTTTGGGTCCCAAATACTGAATTTAAAAAACTTCTTGTGGGTCCCAAATGCCGAATTAAAAAAGGCTTTGTCAAAATACGAATTTAAAAAACCCTTCCCCTTGTGGGTCCCAAATGCCCGAAATTTAAAAAAATTGGTGCTCCTTGTGGGCCCAATAAAAAATGAATTTAAAAAAGGGGCTTTTTTCTTGTGGGTCCCAAATACTGAATTTAAAAAAAGGTGCTTTTCTTGTGGGTCCCAAATACTGAATTTAAAAAAAGGTGCTTTTCTTGTGGTTCCCAAATACTGAATTTAAAAAAAAAGGAGTGCTTTTCTTGATGGTTCCCTCAAATACTGAAATTTAAAAAAAAGGTGTCTTTTCTTGTGGGATTCCCAAATACTGAATTTAAAAAAAAGGGCTTTTTGCTTTTTTTGGTGGGATTTCCCAAATACTGAATTTTAAAAAAAGGCGGTGCTTTTTTCCTTGTGATTCCCAAAATACTGAATTTAAAAAAAAGGTGCTTTTTCTTGTGGGCCCCCAAAATTAACCCTGGAAATTTAAAAAAGCCGTGCTTTTCTTGTGGTTCCCAAATACCTGGAATTTAAAAAGGTGCTTTTTTCTTGTGGATTCCCCAAATAACTGAATTTAAAAAAAAAAGGTGCTTTTGTTCCCTTGTGATTCCCAAATACTGAATTTAAAAAAAGGTGGCTTTTCTTGGTGATCCCCAAATTTTACGTTGAATTTAAAAAAAGGTTGCCTTTTTGTGAAAATTCCCAAATACTGAATTTAAAAAAAAAAGGTGCTTTTCTTGTAGAATTCCCAATACTTGAATTTTAAAAAAAAGGTGCCTTTTCTTGTGGATTTCCCAAATAACTGAAATTTAAAAAAAAGGTGCTTTTCTTGTGGTTCCCAAATACTGAATTTAAAAAAAGGTGCTTTTCTTGTGATTCCCAAATACTGAATTTAAAAAAAGGTGCTTTTCTTGTGATTCCCAAATACTGAATTTAAAAAAAGGTGCTTTTCTTGTGGTTTCCCAAAATACTGAAATTTTAAAAAAAAAAGGTGACTTTTTTCTTTGTGGTTTCATTCCAAATACTGAATTTAAAAAAAGGTGGCTTTTCTTGTGATTCCCAAATACGTGAATTTAAAAAAATAAAAAAAGGTGCTTTTTCTTGTCGATTGCCCAAATACTGAATTTAAAAAAAGGTGCTTTTCTTGTGGTTCCCAAATACTGAAATTTAAAAAAAAAGGTGTGCCTTTTCTTGGATTGGAAATTTACCCTGAAATTTAAAAAGGTGCTTTTCCTTGTGAATTTTCCCAAAAAATACTGATTTAAAAAAAAGGTGCTTTTTTCTTGGGGTGATTCCAAATACTGAATTTATAAAAAAACGGTGCTTTTCTGGTGGGTCCCAAATTGCTGAATTTAAAAAGGTGCCCTTTTCTTGTGGTTCCAAATACTGAATTTTAAAAAAAAGGGTGCTTTTCTTTGGGGGGTCCCAAATTACTGGAGATTTAAAAAAAGGAGGGGTTGAAGCCCGTGCTTGTCTTTGTGAATTCCCTCAAATACTGGAAAATTTGAAAAAAAGGTGCATTTCTTGTGGGTTCCCGAAATACTGGAAATTTTAAAAAAAGGTGGAGCTTTTTCTTTGGTGGGTTCCCAAAATACTGAAATTTAAAAAAGGTTGCTTTTCTTTGTGGGTTCCCGAAATACTTGGAATTTTAAAAAAAAGGTGCTTTTTCCTTCTGTGGGTCCCAAATACTGAATTAAAAAAGATTGAAAAAATTTCTCTTGGTGGGTTTTCCCAAATTAACAATTTAAAAAGGTGGTTTTCTTCTGGGTCCAAAATACTGAATTAAGAAAAAGGTGCTTTTTGTGGGTTCCAAATACTGAATTAAAAAAAAATGTTTTTCTCGGGGGTCCCAAATAAACAATTAAAAAGAGGTGCTTTTCTTTGGAGTCCCAAATAATGATTTAAAAAAAAAAGGGGGCTTTTCTTGTGGGTCGCAAAGCCTGAATTTTAAAAAAAAGTTGCCATTCTTGGGATCCCAAATACTGAATTAAAAAATTTTCCTTTCTTGTGGGTCCCAAATACTGATTTAAAGAAAAGGGGCCTTTCTTGCGGGTCCCAAATAATGAATTACCCCTAAGGGACGGATTGACCCTAGGGAGTTGTAATAACAGGTTAGGGGTGGTGGACGGATTGATCCTGTACTAGATAAACAATATTATGCACCATCGATTTGGAAAGAATCGGGCGGGAAAGAGGTGCCAATACTTTTATAGCCCATAAATTCAATAATGGCAACTTTAACACTGGCTAAAATCACGTTTGTGGGGTATCTCAGGACTTCAGTTCTGCTTGTGACTTTAAATGAGAATGTACTGCCCCTCTCTCTCTCGCATGACGTCTTTTTGTAAATTTGCTTGTTAATATACTAAGGGGTTGCTGTTGTTTTTTGGTCTTGTCGGTTGTAATTGTTATTTTACAAAGAAAAATGCAACGAAATAATGGGAAAAAACATGTAATAGTAAAAAAGTCACTGAATCTTCGTTCTCGGTAAAACAAAAAGGTGCTTTTCCCGCAGAATCAGAATTGATAAAAAAATACCGAATTAAAAAAAAAAAAAAAAAAAAAAGGTGTTTTTCATGCAGAACTATAATTATAAAAAAGGGTGCTTTTCCTGCAGAATAAGAATTGAAAAAATACGGGATTAAAAAAATGTGCTTTTCATACAGAACCATAATTTTTAAAAAAAAAAAAAAAAAAAAAAAAAAAAAAGGTATTTCCTGCAGAATCAGAATTGAAAAAAATACGTCATTAAAAAATAAGGTGTTTTTCATGCAGAACCATAATTTTTAAAAAAGGTGCTTTCCCTGCAGAAAGAGAATTGAAAAAAAATTACGTAATTAAAAAAAAATGCTTTTCATTCAGAAACAAAAAAAGGGTGCTTTTTCTGCAGAATCAGAATGAAAAAAAAAACGGAATTTAAAAAAGAGGCTTTTCATGCAGAACCAGAATTTTTTTTTAAAAGTGCTTTTCATGCAGAATCAGAATAAAAAAAAGGGTTTCCTGCATAATCAGAATTGAAAAAAATACGGAATTTAAAAAAGGTGCTTTTCATGCAGATTCAGAATTTTAATAAAATTGGAATGAAAAAAACAGGCACTTTTCTTGCAGATTCGAAATTAAAATTGAAAAAAAGGCACTTTTCTTGCTATAACCTCTTTCATTCTTTCATTCCTTTATTGTACCTCCATTCATATTCTCTCTCTTACATCTGGCTTTCCACCTCTCAAACTATTTTTACACAGTATAACTTCGAGGTTTTCCTCCTGTTACACCTTTTAAACCTTCTTAATTTCAATCTCCTTTCAGCGCTGAATGACCTGATAGGTCCCAACGCTTGGCCTTTGGCCCAAATTCTAAATTCTATTCTTATCTTGAAAAACTGCTGAAAGGTTTTGAATCCTTCGGAAAGGACAAAATTCTTCTACATATTTTGTCTTCCTTCAACATTCTATATTAAAAAGACTCGTGGATCTATAGCAGGCTCACGTACAGGCGACCACATAAACATATAGTATACATATAATGTGGATACATATATATATATATGTATGTATGTATGTATGTATGTATGTATGTATGTATGTATATATATATATATATATATATATATATATATATATATATGTATATATGTACATATATATTATATATATTATACACACACACACACACACATATATATATATATATATGTATGTAAGTATATATATTATATATATAAATCTTATATATATATATATATATATATATATATATATATATATATAATGTGCCTGTGTGTGTGTATGTATATATACACATAGGATATATATATATATATATCATATATAATATATATATATATGTGTGGGTTGTTTGTGTGTGTGTATGTATATATACATATAAAAAAGTTAAGTATATCTTAGTTTTACCAGACCACTGAGCTGATTAACAGCTCTCCTAGGGCTGGCCCGAAGGATTAGATATTTTTACGTGGCTAGGAACCAATTGGTTACCTAGCAACGGGACCTACAGCTTATTGTGGGATCCGAACCACACTATATCGAGAAATGAACTTCTATCACCAGAAATAAATTTCTCTGATTCCGCGTTGACCGAGCCGGGAATCGAACCTGGGACCACCGGATTGGCAGCCCAGCTCGAAAACCACTCGTCCAGCGTGGAACTATATATACATATATATATATATATGTATATATATATGTATATATATATATGTATATATATATGTATATAATACACATCAAGGAAGTATATTCTCATGTAACAGTCTATGCGCGTATTATGTGCACTGGAGAGGTAACATATCCAAGTACTGACGTGCATTTTTATAATGTGGAGAAGCTCTGGTTACTAAGAAAAGAGCCGTGAGATACTAAAGCCTCATGAAGGCTGTTCATATTTCTTATCACCTTTTCATATTTTCATCCCCCAAAGGAAGAAGTAAATTTTACCTTTTTGAAATCCTCGAAGTCCTAAGAGGCTTAACTCGTCAACTTTTTCAGTGAATATTTTTCGCCAAAATATTGCGGAGGACTCCTGTGGTTTACAGATCTCAAAGGGAGACCGACTGTAAACGTTTTCAGTACACGAATCAAAACAAAATTTTCTTTGCGAGTCGTCGAGGTATCTTAGTCACCACGGGAATATTTGGGAAAATGTTAGAAAGTGATATCTCAGGAACTTCTTACCTACTAAATTATTTTGCACTCACTGACAAAATCGGTCAATTCGACTGACAGCGTGAAAAAAATGTGTGAATTTCTCTTTTTATTTTTTAGGACCATAACATTATATGAAACTTTGTTGTCGCTGAAATCTGAGAAAATCCCGTAAAATCCGGCGATATATGAAAGCTTTCCAGCATCGTTGATAAAGAAACCGTCTTCCTCACACACACTACACATTACTTTCTTGCATCGATATAACTGGTACAACGGTACTTATTTAGTAAATAAAAAGAAATCTTACAGAGAATAACTATATTCAGAAATGCAGAAGAAAGGTCATCTGGTTCTATAAGCTTACTACTATGAGATTCAGGGCCTCTGTAACACGGTTTTTTCGCAATAACTTTTTATCTATGCATTTCATAAATATAACGCTTATTCAGGAATACATATTATATCTACACATAAATTTTGACTGTATTCTGCATTACGTAGGTTGAATAAATTTGATACTTATAATGTAAAAGGGACTTTTTTTTGAAGACGGGCCAACTTACTCAGAGAAAAGGTTTCGAACGCACTCGTTACGTAACTTATGACAGCATTTCTTCCCTCTTTCTCGATGGATGATTGGCCTATACGTAACGAAGGCTAAACCTCTGGCAACAATGACATACAAATTTAAATACAAGCAAAGCAGTACACCTTTATGAACTCTGGAACCTCTCCACTGATAATTGTCATAAGGAACAAACCAACAAAATATGCTAATAAATACAAAAACACTTCGATTATTAGTCTAACTCCCAAAATAGGTTTCCTAAGAAATTACAGTCTACTTTATAGGTCACAATCAGATTGACAAGATGTAGGGAATAGTTGGTAATTTTCAAAAACATAGTAGACAAGCTTGCTATATCCAATGTCAAGCAATTTTTATTTATTGGCTATCTACCTATTTACTGAAAAAAAAAAAGCCGGTACCGTATATTGGCTTTAAACCTTCACCAATAATTATCGTCAGAATGATGACTTCATGAGGCTCCACCCACTTTGGCCTCGTTATAATTTAGGATAACACTGAAGGCTACCATGGGCATTGTTGGATTAGAAAATTTAACTTCTGGCTATAAAAACTAATTTCTCGAGTAGTTGAAAGAAGTGCTAAATGATCCTCAAGGATCCCAGCAGTTGGCCTAAACGTTTAATTCATGTATATTACTGCTATACTGTTGCGGCACTACTGCTACAGTAGTATTACTACGCTAGCACAGATACCCCACCCACATCTATGTATCGTTCCGCTATTCATAAAGTCTTTGGGTTTCAGAGCCGATGGAGTTTCTGTCTGGTGGATGGGCGGGGCAACATTTCGTCAAAAGCTGTTTACCTTGCTTACGTAATGAATGTTTTTCGACTCTTGGCTCGTAATCATTGGCCATGGCGTCGGCTAGATAATTTTTACTCTATAAAAATTAAAACTATCGGGCTTAGGTTATTGATAATGCTGACAAAATTTGTGTGTGGTTGTAAAATGTACATATTTCAACTTTCAGCTACATCTGATGCTTTGACAAGGAGCAAAGTCCAAAAAACCGTGTTACAGAGACCCTGAATCTCATATCAGATATATAGAGAAGATCTAAAGCTAAATTATAACTTGAGTATTACGGCACATGAATGTTTGGTATAAATGTATAAATGATTGGTTTTGGTTAGCTTAGATTTGATTATGCGGCAGAAATATATAAACAGGTCATGGTGTTTTAACTAAATAATCAATTTTGGTAAGATATGGAAGGCATGAGGTTAGCAGACGTGCAGCATCCTGATTATATAGTTCAGTATTCATTTCATTCTGTCATTGAGCATCAAAATTTTATTACTTCTTCTGTTGTTTTTATCTTTCCTCATATCCTTTCTTCCTTTCGTAGTTAAGCTCCACTTTTCTTCCTTCTCTGTTTTCCGGATTTTGATTTGGTCTGGGCTGTCAGATAAAGGCATTAGGTTGACGGACCTTAGGCCTTTGCTTTCCAGAAGTATTGCCCTAAGGAAGCAGGAGAACTGAGGAGGAAAGTGAAGTGGGAAAACAGGAGAATGCAGGAAATGTAGGAAGCAGAAGCAGGTAAATCCAGGATGTTGAAAAATTTAAAAAGCAGGCAGTTCCAGAT
>NC_061089.1:23392161-23414661 GCF_015104395.2 Macrobrachium nipponense
TACAAATGCAACGAACGCTGGCCGTTGCTTGAACGCACGCGGGGAATGCCCGGACGCATACAAAAAGTCTGTCGTGAGTGCGTATGTCCACAGAGCCTTCACACACAGCTCATCATGGAGAGACATACACAACGAACTCGATCGAATTCGCCAACTACTAACAAACAACGGCTATGCAGATCAAATGATCGAAGCAGCAATAATAAAGAAAATGGACGAATTCTACCAACCCAACACGACGACGAAAAACAAGAACTTGATTATTTACCGTCGAGTACATTATGGGTCTGCATACAAGGAGGATTGCTGCACACTACGCGGGATAATAAACAGAGGCGTAACCCCAAAAGCCCCTTACCACAAAATAAGCCTCAGGATATATAGTAAGCCCAACCTTGTAGCAGCCCTAATAATGAAGAACAGCACCGCTCCGGGGGACCGAAGGAGATGTGCACGAATGTAGTTTACAAATTTACTTGTCCAGAGGAGATGTGTCAATCTCACAGCCAAAACTACATCGGGCACACTACAACGACCCTTCGGAGACGTCTGCTGGCTCACAGAAATCAAGGGGCCGTCCATCAACACTACATAGATGTTCACGAGAGGAAGCCATCTCTACAAGATCTCATAGAAGGCACCCAGGTCGTGCACAGAGAAGACAACTATGGTCGTCTCTTAATAACCGAAGCGGTGAGCATCGTTATTCAGAAGCCGACCTTGAACGTCCAACAAGAGTCGGACCATATACTCCCCTCCAGCAGGAGAAGGAATACGCAAGTCAACAGGGACCAGACAACACGCCCCAACCCACCGAGAATATCGCGCCCCTTAGAAGACACGAGAGGGCCCAGCAAGAGCCAAGTAACATCCTTGCTCAGGTCGTTGAGACCCCGCCCAACACGAATCTGCAACCGTTAACACACTATAAAATAATTTTTTTTTTCCTTTATTCAGATTTCTGTATTCATTTTTATTCCTGTATGTAATTTTGTAATTTATCTAAAACCAACTTGAAACATTTAATCTTAAACATACATTTAAGGAAACACTAGCACATGGCATTGTATTTTGAATATTTATTTAACCACGGTTTATACTTTCACTGTTATTGTCACAGTACATATGTCCTTATATATATATATATATATATATAATATAATATATATCTATATATATATATTCTATATATATATATATATAAATATGTGTGTGTGTGTGTGTGCGTTTGTGTGTGTATATATATATATATATATATATATATATATATATATATATATATATATATATATATATATGTATATATATATATATATATATATATATATATGTATGTATATATATATATATATATACTATATATATATATATAAATATATCGTAAAGTTAGACATAAAAGAGAATATTCAATTAAAATTTCGTACACACATATATATATATATATATATATATATATCTATATATATAAATAATATATATATATTATACTATATATATATATATTATATATGACCTAAAAAAAATTGAGACGTATTATTGTGTTTTACAGGATCTTAATTTTTTCATAGAACAACTTTTGAAACAAGACGAAATATAATACCATACATAAACTTGCTCACACATATAAATGCTAAATTCAATAAACATTAAATGGACCAAACATACCCAACCGACAGATACTCCAACTAGATAATGGTAATTAGCGATGTTTTTGGAAAGTGTGACCATTATTAATGAAGAGGTTTATAAGGTTTTGCTTCCTGTCTTTGACCATTATTAATGAAGGAACGTGGATTAAGTAATGTTGCCGGCTCGGAATGTTCATTGTATAATGAACGAAAGAGATAGGAGGAATCCAAGGTTTGTTTCACAGCATTAGATGATTTTATCTACGGCGGGGATTTGAAATCAACTTTTATAAAAGCAATGGTAATGCGCTTTAAGTAATAATGGAAAACAGAAACTAATCAAAGATATGATATTTTACGAGAATGTTGAACTGACTTTTATAGGAAAATGTAATGATTCATGATAGGAGAATAGACTATACAAAAAGGAAATTATAAAATAAGTGGTCGTTTACATGAAGTCAAAGTATGAAATAGTTTTTAACAAAAGGTGTGACAGTATATAGGAGGTGAAACTATGAAAAGCATCTACACAAGACGTGACGATTTAGTGAATATTTAAGACAGGCTTTTTAATAGAGCATTGTTAATACAAATTAAAAGCTCCATCTTCGAAAGAATAAAAATCTAAACGCCATTAAGAGATTTTTAGAGGGAAATGGGGACAGCATCATTATCAGACTTTTGTATGAGAGCATCAATGAAACTTACTTTTATCAAAATAAATTGAAGAATTTAAATAAATAAACTAATATTACAGGAATGTAACCAATCCAGCTTAAAGTTTAGTTCTCAATATGATATTTAGGTGACCTTAATTGACTGTGTTTATAAAAAGAAAAATTTATTTATTCTCTTGACAAAGACGTTTGTACAAAAATGAAAATCTAGTTGAAGAGGGGCGTCCTTTCACAATCTTTTCATTTCTTTACCCTTTTACCAAATCGTTTCAAGTTTTCCCCAATTCGTTTTTTTCTTCAACTCCTCGACTCTTTTAGTGGCTCGTTTAAAAAAAAAAAAAAACTTACTTTGCTTTGTTTCTTTCCTTTACTCTTATTTACTGTTTTATCTTACAGTTCTGGGTACCAAATTATTATTTTTCGTTTATTTTTTCCTGAATGTCGCTTCTTATATTATTTCATTCTCTGTTTCCAATGTTGGTTCTTCGCCATCCAGTTTTCTTGCATGGAAATGGCAATGCATTTGGAAAAATAGCAATGGCATGTTTCTCCTCATATATCAGCCAGGTTAGGTTATGATATCATTATCATCATGATCCTCTCCACCAGCGCCGTGGGGTCAGAGTCCCTCCCTGAAAATTCATCTTTCATCTGTATCCTATACTTCATGTTCGGTGAATCAAAGTAGGTCTGGGTGTTCCAGCTCCTCTGGTATACCAGGAGTCCAGCTGACACTGTGCCGTACCATTCTCCTTGTAATGGTGGAAAGGAAAAGTTAAAGCCATTTCTGTCTCCCCTTCATTGTCATCAAATCTACGTCATTTCCATCAGAGTATCACTTCTCGCTCTGTCTTGTCACCTGACGCCTAGTACTCTTCATATAAAGCCTTATTTGCAAATAAGAAAAAATCCTTAAGACTAATATCGTTCACAATGCGTTGGTTCAAACTTGCGCGGCAGTACAAATCGGATTTCCGAATTTCACTAATCCTGCCTATTATTTGGTTTCCCCTTATTAGTCTTTTGGTTAATTCCAACATAAGGGAAACTGCTTTAGACATCATCGTTCTTTTATGTTTGAATGATTCAGCCTTATTCATCCTTTCTCTTAGTCATTTCCTCGTACCCCATCTTGCTTACTTCACTTTTAATTAGATTCATCTTGAGTAGTACCATCTTTCTAGATATACCTTCTTTTAAGCAAGCTTATGATCCTGTGGCGCTTTGCCGTTTGACAAAGTATCAGCCACGTATTCTAAGTATGCCAGTTTCGCTCGTTGCTAAATTCGAAACTTTCTTTTCAATCTTTGACCACTGAATTAGTTCAGTAATTAAATTGACTGTCTGTCGTTTCTGAACCGGACAAGGGTTCAGATCCTCCCAATGACGAGACGAAGCAGTTATCAATTATAATTCCCCTTAGGTGTAAGTTATTCCCAAGTTTAGCAAACTGGAAGTTGAACGATTGTAATTGTGACTTTAGTTTTGTGAATATAAAAAGTCACACGCTAGTATAAGCGATATACATACATACATACATACATACATACACACTCACACACACACACATATACATACTACTATATATATATATATATATATATATATATATATATATATATATATAATATATATATATATATATATATATATATATATATATATATATATATATATATAAGTGTGTGTGTGTGTGATTCGAAGAAAAGAAAAAAATAAAAATGAAACTGAACATGAATATCCAGAGAATACCAGACTGTGATTTGATCGACAAGTTCGTAATTGTCTCAAAATGTATGTGCTCTGTTTCCAGTGCACTAAATTGCGGTGAAGAATGATTGCACGTGTCTCCCACGCAATGCTCATTTAATATTCAGCTTTGAATGCACCATCAAGGAAAATTATGGTGACAGTCGAATGGATCTGAATTGTTTGTCATTCAGCAAGCATTTATCAGATTTCACAACATATTAAGTTCGGTTGCCTATATGACAATAACGGTCAATATTGGTATCTCTATAATATAGAAAATATTATTTTCACCGAACGTAAAGTGAAAAAGTATATCAGCGTTAAAACGATAAGGTTCATCAAACATATGAAGGAAAGAAAGCCTTGTAAAAAGTCGGTGTAGTTCTAAGCTCAATATGTGAATTTGCAAGTCAGAGGAATAGCCGTCTCTTTGTGCATGAGGCCCTCACACGGGAGATAAACATCACTGGCCGGTTTTCAAAAATGGTTGCAATGCCTGTAAAACTTCGGTTGATACGGGTGAGTGGTTTTTGGGAAAAAAAAAATTGTCATTTTTCATTACTACCAACGAGAGAGAGAGAGAGAGAGAGAGAGGGGGGGGGGGTTACTTGAAAACTGTACTAACTAGTGTACAAGTAATGTACTCAGAATTTCCAAAGGGAACATACTTAATTAACCAAGGGCAAAGTTGTCCCATAACAAGAGAAGTTGTGACAACCATTATCTCTCTCTCTCTCTCTTCTCTCTCTCTCTCTCTCTCTCTCTCTCTTACAATGGTTGATGTAGGTTTAGGGCATCGGTGTATGTTGATTTCCCGACGACAAAAATTCTCTAACTTCAAGTGGTAAATATGATTTTCCGTTAACATCATGTTAAGGCTTTACCCGTTGCTCTAAATATGCCTAGAGATGTTTGAAAAGGGTTCACTTCTAACCTTAGTATCATGAGAAGCCTTCATTTTGCGTTGAGTCTTTGGGTTAAAAATATATATTTCTCCGCATTAAGAATATACAGTATTTCCCGGTGATTAAACAACGCAGTACTCCTTCCTTTGAAAATGGAAATGCATAGCTTTCGGAGCCACGGATTCCAGAAGGTCCTCCTCCTCCTCCTCCTCCACCCGTTCCTCCTCCAGATAGCAGCAGGCTCGACATGGGGGAAGACTATCCAAGGAAATCGACCAGGGCGTGAGCTGGTGTAGGAAGTGAATAGAATTAAACTGAAGGGAATTGAGCCAGACGGCTAAATCCCTCTCAGCTCCTTCCCTCTGCATTGTGTGAAACCAATGCAATCCCTTGTTCGACCTCAATTAACTGAGGATTCTGATGATGACGACAGACACGCTTAACTCCCTCCCTCCCTCCCACTCCCCACCAAACACACCCACCCACCCTCCTGCAGCGCCCCCTCCCCCGCCACCCATGACCCCCACACACATTCCCCCATTTCACACCATCAACAGCCTCTCTTTGCTTTCTTCTCAGTTTATCCAGGATTTTTCGTCATTAAGAACTCATTAAGTTCCGGATTCTTTTCGAAGACGTGTAATGATAGTCTACATCTCTTCGTCCGTATTGGATTCAAAGGAATTTATTCCCCTTTCTTTTATAACTTCTTCCACTTGTTTAATTTGTACAGTATTTATAAACTTCCGACAACCTTAATTGTCGCATGATGAATTGTGCGTTGTATTAAAGGTGAAGTGAGTTTTCATTTAAATAAAAATGCCACTGCAGAAATTGCTATACGTTTGCTGTGTTTCTATTGCATGTTACAAGCAGATTTACATACGTAGTGGGGAGCTCAACAAAATAGGGAGAATTCGCACTATTTACTGTCCGCACAAAACGAGTTTAGCCGGAATAACATTTTCATTTGACCTTTAAAATGGCTATCATTAGTCTTACCAATATGAATCCGCATAATCCATTTAAGTTTTTTTTGTCTCTGTAAACGGAAATAAGGAATTCTTGCGCACAAACACAAGCATTATATATATAGTATACATACAGATATATATTGAATATATGTATACACACACATATATATATCTATAAATATGTGTGTGTGTGTGTGAGTGAATACGTAAGATACCAAACAAAGGCTATCAATACATAGTGCGTGAAAATTTGTTATGAAAGCGTTCTGGGTAACTGAAGGAAAATTTTTCCTTTTCTGGGTTGCAACAGGTGATCAAAATCTAACTACGAACACGAAATAAGGAATCTCTGTCTGAATTGCTTTTGTATAAGTCTGTAATGATCGCGAAGCAGCTGCTCCACTTTCGTAATCTGTTTGTTTGTTTGTTTGTTTTTTGTATGGTGTTTTTACGTTGCATGGAACCAATGGTTATTCAGCAACGGGACCAACGGCTTTACGTGACTTCCAAACCACGTCGAGAGTAAACTTCTATCACCAGAAATACACATCTCTCACACCTCAATGGAATGCCCGAGAATCGAACACGCGGCCACCGAGGTAGCAGGCCAAGACCCCGAAAGATATACTGGACCAAGGTTGTTCTTATTCCACCAGTCTTCTCTCTGGATTTTCATTCTCGCTTTATATTATTTAAAAGAAGAACTAGTTATTCTTGAAGAACTCTTGTTCCTTTCCCTTTGCTCTCTCTCTCTCTCTCTCCCCCCAGCGATATTCCGCCAATGATTCTTGACAGCAACGATCTTAAAATCAGTCAAGATTTTCAATTAAGTCAAGATTTTCAAAATCAGTCGAGATGTTCAAATAAGTCAAGATTTCCAAAATCAGTCAAGATTTCCAAAATCAGTCAAGATTTCCAAAATCAGTCATTTTCAGAGCCGTAAAAGATTTAAAATCAATTCAAGATGTTCAAATAAGTCAAGATTTTCAGAGCAGTCAAGATTTTCAGAGCAGTCAAGATTTTCAAATCAGTCATGATCTTCAAATAAGTCAAGATTCTCAAATCAGTCCAGATTTTCAAATCAGTCAAGATTTTCAAAATCAGTCAAGATTTTCAAATCAGTCAAGATGTTCAAATCAGTCAATGATCTTCAAATAAGTCAAGATCAAATCAGCCAGATCAAACAGCAAAAATTTTCAAAATCAGTCAAGATTTTCAAAATCAGTCAGATCCAAAAGCATTTTCCAAAGATCATCAGTCAATTTTCAAATCAGTCAAGATTTTCTTTCAAAATCGTTTTCAGAAAATTTTCAAAAATCAGTCATTTTCAAATCGTCAAGATTTTCAAATCAGTCAGATCAAATCAGTCAAAGTTTTCAAATCAGTTTTTCAATGATCTTTTTCAAATAAAGTCTAAGATTTTCAAATTCAGTCAGATCAATCCAGTCAAAAATTTCAAAATTCAAAGTGTCAAGATTTTCAAATCAGTCAAGATGTTCAAATCAGTCAAGACTTCCAAAAAAGTCAAGATTTTCACAATCAGTCAAGAAGTTCAAATCCGTCAAGGCTTTCAAATAAGTCAAAATTTTCAAAATCAGTCAAGATTTTCAAATCAGGCAAGAAGTTCAAATCAGTTAAGACTAAAAAAAGTCAAGATTTTCACAATCAGTCAAGAAGGTGAAATCCGTCAAGACTTTCAAATAAGTCAAAATTTTAAAAATCAATCAAGACTCAAATTAGTCAAGAATTTCAGGTCAGTCAAGAATTTCAAATCAGTCAAGATATTCAAATTAGTCAAGAATTTCAAATTAGTCAAGACTTTCAAATCAACCAAGATTTTCAAATCAGTCAAGTACAAGTTATTTTCTTTCGAGACTAAAGTTATTTAGTAATTCGCGCTCTAATGTATCGTTGGATTGTATCCACCTAGCACCACTCGACAGCAGAAACGGGAAAGAATGACGGAAAGCGAAAACCCTCGAATGAACTGAAATAGGTCCGAGCAGGACCCACTGGGTCCCAAAGGATAATCAGGAGGGAGGCTGACACGGAGGGATGGCATGCAATTATACCTGCGATAGATGGGGTTCAAGCTATTGGACAGTTAATGAGAGGACTGATTTGGAATTTCTCCTGCAGTCCCTCTAACGAAGGTTAATCTACTCTGTTCAACGAATAAAGGAGTTAAACGCTTTAGGATGGAGATAAGATTTAGTATTAAGCTTCCATGTAATTATAAACATATACACCTGACGTTTTTTACTGTCCCTTTATAAAACAAAGGTTAATCTACTGTCCAACGAATAAAGGAGTTAAACACTTTAGGATGGAGATCTTGTAGTTCTCATAAGATTTAGTACTTAGCTTCGATGTAATCATAAACGTATCCAACTGACGTTTTTTATTGTCCCTTTAACAAAGGTTAATCTAATCTGTTCAACAAATAAAGGAGTTGAACGCTTTAGGATGGAGATCATATAGAATTCTCATAAGATTTAGTACTAAGCTTCGTTTGAATTATGAACGTATACAACTGACGTTTTTATTGTTTATATTATTATATTCTTTATGGAAATCTTTCCATTATCCATTTTCTTCCGTGGGGGCGGGGTAAGGGTTCTGTTTCAAAACAGCAGTTATTTAAATCTTCTTTTCTCTGTAGGTATGTTTCTCTTACGATCCTTCGTGTCTCTGCCTCCGAAAGCTAAGGTGCCTGATATATGTCAGAAACTGAATATCACCTCCCTATTACTTAGCCTTCGTTCGTGACGCAACACCTAGCGAATGTCGCTACGGATTTCAGAGGCTTCTTTCTCCATTAAGACCTTTTAATGCCACTGAAGTATTTAGGGCACCTAATGCGATATTCTACACAGGTCAGGTGTGACCCGAGCTGCTTTGCGAATGGCAGGTAGAAACAGCTTTGCGTCGAAATTCTAAATAGGCTGGACATGGCTGTCGCTGAGGTCTGGATAGAATATCATAACTAAAGACCTTTGGGAATTTGCGATGCCTTTTCTTTACGTTGTAAAGACTTATCTAGGTTATTCTTGTGGTCGTTTAACAGAAAAGGAAATATCAAAAACTTTCAAATCATTCACATAACTAATAAACACGAACTTGCACACGCATACCACACTCACACACACACACAAATGCGTCCATGAAACGAAGACGAACATGAAGACTAATGTACTGAGCCATTAAAAGCCTGCTCCACTTTTAATTTACCACGAAGAATTGCTTTCGGAAAAGACAGTTGAAAAGCTCTCTCTCTCTCTCTCTCTCTCTCTCTCTCTCTCTCTCTTCTCTCTCACACACACACACACACACACACACACACACAACGCCAAGCTTAAGGAAGCAGGACGATGCAAAGCACTCATCTACAATGGCCGCCAACATTTCTTTCAGCATCGCTTTCGTGAGGATCGATAAGTGCAGTTTTTTTTTCTTCTTCTTCTTCTCCAGGTTGCTCGTCTCCACATTATGCGTAGCTGACAGAATCTGCAACACAAACAGATCGCGCAACACTTGGTACCTCAGGCTTTCATAATAGTTGCAAAACTTTAAAATGTGTGGCTTTGAATGAGCCACGGTGGATGTCATGAATCTTTCTTTTGTTTTCTTCCTCTTCTTTTTCCAAATTTGTTGCATAATAATAATGGGATTTTTCTGTATTTGCCCCCAATTTATTTATGAAAATGTAATACATTTTTTGCCAGGCGATTTTTTCTTTTCTTTTCGAGTTTGATATGTAATAATAATGTGATTTTTCTGCATTTACCTCCCATTTATTTGAGAAAATTTAATAAAATTATTTTCCAGGCGAGTAGATTTAATGCAATCATTGCGAGCAGAGAGTGAACGAAGCAATTAGGAAGTTGAATAAATCAGTAAGATATTGAAAAAATTACTATTTGAAAAATCACTATTTTCAACCTCTCAGACATCGCCAAAAACAATATTGTACCTCCCAACGGCATATGAAGCGCTGAATGAAATGTCTGGTCCACTCTAACACTGTAATAATAATACTAATGATAATGAGAAAATTCTCATAGTAGCATGAGGCTTGAAATAGATAAACAGATCCACGGTTATGTATATGTACATGTATTTAATGATAAGTCTGTGCAAATAGCTTTCGGGAATCTGTACGATTTATCTCTAAGTATATGTATACATATACATAACCGTGGATTTGTTTATCTAATATAATAATAATGATAATACTATTAATAATAATAATAATGATGATAATGAAAAATCCACAGTGTTGTAAGTGTAAATAGGCATCAGAAATATATATATATATATATATATATATATATATATATATATCATATATATATATATATATATATATATATATATATAAATGAGAGATTTCGAGAACTCGTGCTATTATGAGATTTTTACGAATATAATGATAAATAATAATAATAAGGAAGGAGGCCTTCTCTGAGGGCAGTAGCATTGAATACAATAGCTGTTTCAACGGCATTTAATTTATATAGAATCTTCTCAATTCTTCTTATGATCTTCTTCTCGTCAGCATGTAGCTGGTGTATTAAGTTTCCTAAGGACATGTAAAGATTTTCATTTGTCTTAGGTTTATTCCTCTAACGTGTCGACAGCGCACAGGCAGTCATCTATGAGAGTATACAGTAAAGTGAATTAAGATACGTTTTACAAGTATTTATAACATGCAAGGTCGTGTACAATCGGTGGGCGGGTCGATGAGCAGGGATTTTAATTGGCCGTTGGATGGTAACGAAATCTTTCCCTGAGGCGATGAGACCTGCCAAGTCTGGCCGGAGTTATTAGCGTGGGTTGGGTGTTGGTTGGGGTACCTACCTCTTGGGCGGCAGGTACTGCTGCATTCTGTACAGATGACACATCTTCCGCTCGTTCTCTCTCTGCTTCTTCCTCTCTTTCTCTGTCTCTCAGTTTCTTTCTTTCTCCCTCTGCAAATTCCTCTCTCTCTCCCTCTCTTTCTCGTTCGCTTATTCTTATTCTCTCTCTTTCTCTCTCTGCTTGTTCCTCTCTCTCTCTTTCTCTTTCTCTCTCTGCTTGTTCCTCTCTCTCTCTTTCTCTTTCTCTCTCTGCTTGTTCCTCTCTCTCTCTTTCTCTATCTCTCTCTCTTTCTCTCTCCCTCTCTCTCTCTGTCTCTCCCCCCTCGATCTCTCCTCTCTCTCTCGTGGCGGTATACGGAGTCGGATGGTTTCTTGTGTTATTTCTTCTTATGATGGTAGGAAGAAATTCTGTTTCTTTTACTTTGTTGATAGTCGGCTTTTTCTCTAATATGTGTAATGCTTCAAGGTAACGTAGGCGTTTCCGGTCAGGTGCTTGGTCAATAATTTTTATGTTCGTTATAAGTTCAGCTCTTCTGGTCTCCTGTTATGTTGTTCCCTGTAGTGATGAAAAATGGCCCCTTCTTGAAGGTGGCAGGAAAGTCGCTTGGAGAGTCTGGTGGTGGTCATCCCGATATAAGAATGGCGGCATCCATCCACCGAGCATGTGAATTCGTAGATGACACCCCTTCTCTTCAAAGACGTTTCTGGGGCGCTGGGTTTTGTTGTTTTTAAGAAGCAGCTGGCTGGTTTTCATGTTTTTGTAATAAATTATGAGGCTAATTTTATCACTTTCTGTAGTGGGGGAGACATTTTCGCTGATTATTTTCCTTATAGCCTTTTCGTCTTCCAAATATTTGTGGTGCATATGATTTTTATAAAATATCTTTATAGCTCCACTCTGGTTGTTAGTTTCGGTCGTTCTTTCCTGGTGCCATTTATTTATGGAGTCCCTCGTTTGGCGTTCGACCATGCGGTTTGAGAAGTTATTGTTGATGAGGACTTGTGTAGACCTTTCGATCTCACTGGTGGTTTCTCTCCACGTGGAACAGTGTGTAAGGGCGCGGCGGACGAAGGCATCTACCACCGATCTTTTATACCTGTCTGGGCACTCGCTGGACCCATTAAGGCATAGACCCGGGTTTGTGGGTTTCTTGTAAACCGTGGTGGTGTATCCCGTAGGGGTCTGCTGTACCCGAACGTCCAGGAAGGGTAGGGCACCGTCTACGCTGCGTTCACACGTGAAGTGGAGGACGGAGCATTCTTCGAAAGTCTTTCTTAAAGTTTCAAGGTCCTCTTCTCTGTCAACTCTTATGAAGGTGTCGTCTATGTAGCGGTAGTATTGGGGAGGGCAGGGGATCTTATTGAAAACCCTTTCTTCGACGACACTCATGTAGAAGTTGGCAAATGGGACCCCTAATGGGGATACCCCCATGCCACGCCGTCAATCTGGCAATAAAGATGTCCTCTGTGGGTTGTGAAAGGTGCCTTCTTAGTGCATATTTCAAGAAGGGCTTTTAGGGCTTCCTCTGGGATGTTCAAAGCCTGTGTGTCCTCACATCTATACACCCTGTCGAGGATATGTTCAATCGTCTCGTCGACTGGAACGTTCGTGAAGAGGCTCTCGACGTCAAGAGAGGCGATGATACCTGTAGACGGAGAGTCTCGGAGTTTACATAAAAAGTCGGTAGACGACTGTAGACAATACCTTTCTGGGATATATGGCGTAAGGAGTTCGTTGAGTCTCTTCGCGATTTTGTAGGTTGGGGTTGGGATTTGGCTTATAATAGGGCGGAGAGGATTACCAGGCTTGTGGGTTTTTACGGTGCCGTAAATATACCCTGGATTAAAGTCACCCTGGGCAAGGGGAAGCCTGGGAGCATTCCTAGCGGCATGGATTCTTTCGACCGTCCTATTAATGTCTCGTCGGATGTCTTCGATGGGGTTCTTGTTGATTTTTCTGAATTTGAATTGATCAGCCAGTATTTGGTCCAGTTTCTCGTGATATTCAGAGGTCTTGATGAGCACTAGGGCAGCAGCTTTGTCTGCCCTTCTTATTGTTATTTCTTGGTTTGCTTTCAAGTTTTTGGCAGTTTCTTTCAATTCTCTGGTAAGGATAGCGCTTCTGTATGGGGCACCTCGGTTGGTAAGGGCTTCTGCTAACAGTAAGGGCTGGAGGGAGTCACTCGACCTGACCCTACCTTCGTCCTCGAGGGACTGAATAGAGTCAAGGAGGACTTCGACCTCCAGGCGCTTGGCGTGTGGGTTTGGCTTTTTTATCACGTGGGTATTGAGCCCAAGATTAAGGAGATCTTCTTCTTCGGGTGTCGGTTTATATTCCGTGAGGTTGACGTAATCATTCTTTTTTCGGGGAATTTTCAAACTTCCTCCATTGAGCCTCACAAGTTTCTTAAGTATGCCACTTTCTCTCTTGCGGTAATCCTTCTGCTGTAGGCGCTGGAGGGCGGCATCAATGTCTGGACGGGGGGTTCCTTGGGAAGCTGCTTGTCTCTGTGTTTGTAGTGTATCTAATTCTCTTTTTATTTCTCTCCTCTCTTTCTTCTTCTCTTCCAGCTGGCGGAGCACCAATGTCTTCCTGAAGGATGTAGTGTTGTCTTCTCTCGTCGCAGCTGGATCATGGAGCCGTAGACGGGTATAATTAGGAAGGAGGCCTTCTCTGAGGGCAGTAGCATTGAATACAATAGCTGTTTCAACGGCATTTAATTTATATAGAATCTTCTCAATTCTTCTTATGATCTTCTTCTCGTCAGCATGTAGCTGGTGTATTAAGTTTCCTAAGGACATGTAAAGATTTTCATTTGTCTTAGGTTTATTCCTCTAACGTGTCGACAGCGCACAGGCAGTCATCTATGAGAGTATACAGTAAAGTGAATTAAGATACGTTTTACAAGTATTTATAACATGCAAGGTCGTGTACAATCGGTGGGCGGGTCGATGAGCAGGGATTTTAATTGGCCGTTGGATGGTAACGAAATCTTTCCCTGAGGCGATGAGACCTGCGAAGTCTGGCCGGAGTGGAGCTATAAAGATATTTTATAAAAATCATATGCACCACAAATATTTGGAAGACGAAAAGGCTATAAGGAAAATAATCAGCGAAAATGTCTCCCCCACTACAGAAAGTGATAAAATTAGCCTCATAATTTATTACAAAAACATGAAAACCAGCCAGCTGCTTCTTAAAAACAACCCAGCGCCCCCAGAAACGTCTTTGAAGAGAAGGGGTGTCATCTACGAATTCACATGCTCGGTGGATGGATGCCACCATTCTTATATCGGGATGACCACCACCAGACTCTCCAAGCGACTTTCCTGCCACCTTCAAGAAGGGGCCATTTTCAATCACTACAGGGAACAACATAACAGGAGACCAGAAAGAGCTGAACTTATAACGAACATAAAAATTATTGACCAAGCACCTGACCGGAAACGCCTACGTTACCTTGAAGCATTACACATATTAGAGAAAAAGCCGACTATCAACACGGTAAAAGAAACAGAATTTCTTCCTACCATCATAAGAAGAAATAACACAAGAAACCATCCGACTCCGTATACCGCCACGAGAGAGAGAGGAGAGATCGAGGGGGGAGAGACAGACCTTACCTTACCTTACAGACCTTACAGTTCGTTCGGGTTGCCCCAGGTCCCTCAGTGTGAGGCGCCTCTAATGTCTACCAGAGAGTTGCTAGTACATCTTCCGGTATATTTTGCATCTTCCAATCTTGGATGGTCTGGGATGCAGTTTAGATATTTGTCGAGCTTATTCTTAAACACATCTACGCTCACTCCTGATATATTCCTCAGATGAGCTGGCAACGCATTGAATAGACGCTGCATTATCGATGCTGGTGCGTAGTGGATTAATGTCCTGTGTGCTTTCCTTATTTTTCCTGGTATAGTTTTGGGCACTATTAATCTACCTCTGCTTGCTCTTTCTGATATTTTTAGTTCCATGATATTTTCTGCTATTCCTTCTATCTGTCCATGCCTGAATTATCATGTAGCGTTCTCCTTCTCCTTTCTAGACTATATAATTTTAAGGATTGTAGTCTTTCCCAGTAGTCTAGGTCCTTAACTTCTTCTATTCTAGCTGTAAAGGACCTTTGTACACTCTCTATTTGTGCAATATCCTTTTGATAGTGTGGGTACCATATCATATTGCAATATTCAAGTGGACTACGAACATATGTTTTATAAAGCATAATCATGTGTTCAGCTTTTCTTGTTTTGAAGTGCCGTAACAACATTCCCATTTTTGCTTTACATTTTGCCAACAGAATTGCTATTTGATCATTGCATAACATGTTCCTATTCATCATCACACCAAGGTCTTTAACTGCTTCCTTATTTGTGATTGTCTCATTATTAGGTCCCCTATATGCATATAGCTTTCCTTCTCTGTCTCCATAATTTATTGATTCAAATTTATCAGAGTTAAATACCATCCTATTTACCTCTGCCCAATCATATACTTTGTTAAGGTCTCTTTGTAGAGCGTTCCTATCTTCATCACAAGTAATTTCTCTACTTATTCTTGTGTCATCAGCGAAACTACTCACTACCGAATCCTTAACATTACTGTCTATGTCTTCAATCATAATAACAAACAATATTGCAGCTAGCACCGTACCTTGTGGCACACCGGATATTACCTTGGTTTCATCCGATTTCTCATCGTTTGCAATAACTATCTGTTTTCTGTTGTGTAAAAATTCTTTTAGCCATCTTCCTACTTTATCTACGATATTGTGTTTTCTAATTTTCTTTGCTAATATATTATGGTCTACTTTGTCAAAAGCTTTTGCAAAGTCTAAATAAACCACATCTGTTTCATTTCCGCTTTTCATATTTTTGAATATGTTCTCACGGTGGACTAACAGTTGGGTTTGTACTTTTTCCGGGTACGAAACCGTGTTGTTCCTATATTAAACAAATTATTTTTATTAAATGTTTCATAATATTTTTCTTCATTACCCTTTCATACACTTTCATAATATGTGATGTTAGACTCACAGGCATATAATTACTTGCCTCTAGTCTTGATCCACTTTTGAAAGTAGGGGTGATATATGCTAATTTGTGCTCATCATAAATCTTGCCTGTATCTACACTTTGTCTTAATAATATTGCAAGTGGCTTTGCGATAGAATGAACTACTTTCTTTAACAAAATAGCAGGGACTCCATCCGGCCCTGCAGCAGCTCCATTTTTAAATTTCATTAATTGCCTGCACAATATCAGCTTCATTAATTTCTATGTCAGCTATATTCACTATTTTCTTCCCTTACTTCTATATCATTATCTTCATTATCTATTCTAGGGGTGAATTCTCTCTTATATCGTTCTGCCAGTATGTTGCAAATTTCCTTTTTTTCATTCGTTAATCTCTTTTCAATTCTCAGAGGGCCTATTTCTATTCTTCTTTTATTCATCTTCTTCGCATATGAGTATAATAGTTTGGGGTTTTGTCTTGATATTTAATAGGGTTTTTTCTTCCAAGTCCCGTTTTTCATTTTCTTTTGATTGTATAATCTTTTGTTCTGCATTTTCTACCTTATTTTTTAGTTCGATCACTTTCCATGCTTTTTTTTCTTTTGCAAAACCTATTTCCACTTTCTGATTTTCTGGAACAAGATCCTTCTGTCTCTTGGTATGCATGAATGATGTTTACTTTTCTTCTTCGGTATATATTTTTCCACTATTTTCTCCAATATTTTATATAATATCTCCGTATTTACCCTTATGTCATCACTTACGAAAATGTTATCCCAATCTTTGTTTAATTCTTCATTAATTTCTGACCATTTTATATTTTTTAACTGTGTAGAAAGTTGTATTTTCCATATCCTTCCCACTTTTTCATTTCTTGCTTATCTCTATTTTCACTTGCTTTGGAATGAACTGTTAATTCTATGACATTATGGTCTGAAATACTCGCATTATAAACTATTATTTCTTTAACATAATTCATCTCGTTCACAAATACTAGGTCTAAAGTATTTTCCTTTCTTGTTGGCAGGTGATTTATTTGTTGAATGTTGTATTCTAGTAGCATATCTAATAGCTTTTCAAATTGCCTCTTATCTTCTGCACTACTATTACTCTCTTTTTTATATGTATAAGTACAACCACAATCTCCTATTCGTTCTTTCCATCTTCTACGAAAGGAAAGTTGAAGTTCACCAGATAGGAGAAAGTCCAGTCCTTGTGATTTCTACATATATCATCCAATTTTTCAATTATTAAGTCAAACTCTTTAGTATTAGGAGGTCTATATATTACTATGTTCATCAATTTTTCAGATTCAAATTCTACCGCTATTAGTTCACATTCTGAGTTACTATATTTTCTCATATATTTTTCCTTGTTTTTTGTCTTTCCCATATATTGCGGTTCCCCCTTGATTCCTATTTTTTCTATCTGATCTATAAGTTTGGAACCCTTTTATTTGATCATCATTCCCAGTCTCTTGGGAATACCAGGTTTCACTTATATTCATTATATCTATTTTCTTTTGTCATTTGGGTAGTTCTTCTAAGTACTCTATTTTTCTTTTTGAGTTACTCGTAACTAAACCCTGCGCATTCATCACTATGATGGTTTGCGTGTTTTCTCCTTCATTTAATACTGGTAGTAATAAGGATTTTCCCATGTCTCTTTCCTGTTCTGGTATGTTGTTCTTTTTTTCATTTCCAGAAAATTCTGACATTAAAAAAATCCAACTTTTCCATAATTTTGATCTTCCTTCATCATAATTATTCATTTTGTGTCTGAATCTGCAATTTTCTCCGTTTCTGCAATATCCTCTTGCATAATAAATACAGTTATTATCTCTAAGTAGAATTTCGGAGCTGATGCTTTGAAATTTTTTGCTGACACCTCTGCATATCTCATTGTGGTTTGCTTTTCTCTTTTACCTGATATTTCTTGATTTCTCTCTTTATTTGTTTCTTTCTTATTTTGGATTTTATTACATGGTTGGTTATTTATTTGATTATGATTCATGGCTACAGGGTGCATATATTTGCATTTTTTGTCGAACTTACATCCTTTTCCTTCTTTTAGGTTTTTACATATTTTTGGATGTAGATCTCTGCAATCATCCCCATATCCATCTAAGTATGCACATTTACCATATATTTCATAGTTTTGACATATCTTAGGATGTTTGTAGTAACATCTTTCTCCAAATCTGCAATTCCCTCTTTTCAAAAGGTTGCAGATTTTGTCTTTCTTGTCTATTTTTTCCTCTTTCCCGTCATTGTATAGATCTGGGTAGAGCCTCTTCGGGGGGATTTGCTTTTCTGTTGTCATATCGTAATTTATTTCTTCGTAGGTTATGCTGCTTTATTGCCTCATATGTAGTATCAATGAGTATCTCTGCATCCATACTTTTATCTTGTTCTTTGTTTTCCCTTATTTTTTTCTGTCATTTCATTTTGTTTACTTCTCTTCCGTTTTCCTCTTCTTCTTTTTCTTCTTCTTCTTCCTCCTTCTCTTCTTCTTCATCCTCAACTATTTGTACATTCAATCTGATTTAATAACATTGTCTATCCATGATAGACATGTTGAACAAAAAATTCTTGTATCTTTTCTCAAATCTTGTATTACCTCAGAGAGAGAGAGGGAGAGAGAAAGAGAGAGAGAGAGAGAGAGAGAGAGAGAGGCAAGCAGAGAGAGAGAGAGAGAGAGAGGACAAGCAGAGAGAGAAAGAGAAAGAGAGAGAGAGGAACAAGCAGAGAGAGAAAGAGAGAGAATAAGAATAAGCGAACGAGAAAGAGAGGGAGAGAGAGAGGAATTTGCAGAGAGAGAAAGAAAGAAACTGAGAGACTGAGAAAGAGAGGAAGAAGCAGAGAGAGAACGAGCGGAAGATGTGTCATCTGTACAGAATGCAGCAGTACCTGCCGCCCAAGAGGTAGGTACCCCAACCAACACCCAACCCACGCTAATAACTCCGGCCAGATTGGCAGGTCTCATCGCCTCAGGGAAAGATTTCGTTACCATCCAACGGGCCAATTAAAATCCCTGCTCATCGACCCGCCCACCGATTGTACACGACCTTGCATGTTATAAATACTTGTAAAACGTATCTTAATTCACTTTACTGTATACTCTCATAGATGACTGCCTGTTCGCTGTCGACACGTTAGAGGAATAAACCTAAGACAAATGAAAATCTTTACATGTCCTTAGGAAACTTAATACACCAGCTACATGCTGACGAGAAGAAAATCATAAGAAGAATTGAGAAGATTCTATATAAATTAAATGCCGTTGAAACAGCTATTGTAATAATAATAATAATAATAATAATAATAATAATCTGAATACCGTTGAGCTTATAGGCCGCCATCTCAACTTTGCGAATAAGTTCTTATCGTTTTCGTAGGTACCTTATAAAGCAGCTGTCTCGAGTTCACTTATTATCTCTACGCTCCGAACTAAAAAATGAATAAATAAATAAGTAAATAAATAGATGAATAAATAAACATATAAATATATAAACAAATAAATAAATAAATGTCTGTGAATATGTACTGTATACATACATATATAATTAAGCGAATACCACAGGAAAAATATAGTCAGAAATCCAAGCGCTTTCGTCTTTACTAAGACGAAAGCGCTTGGATTTCTGACTATCATTTTCTTGTGGTATTCGCTTATTTAATGAAGTCACGTGCATCTACTGTAATTTTTAAGCATACATATATAAATAAACAAATAAATAAATGTCTATAAATATCTGTATACATACATATACATATATATATTCATATATATACATATTACAATACTGCATATATCCATCACTAAGTCGAGTAAATTGTTATTAAACAGCATATAGAACCACGTACTAATAAAATCTGAACGCAGCGCTTTATCCAGCGAATGGCTTAAACCATAGTGTTGCTGTGGAAACACGATTATGAAATAATTGTTCCATGTTCGTATCACCCCGGTGGTAAGAGTTGATTAAATAAATTGGTAAAATCCATGAAAGGCGAATAACTGGTAACACAAGGGGGCCGGGGTGGTTAGGTCGGGTGGGTGGGTGGGTTTTGACCAACTGGTCACGTGCCTAACCCATGAAAAATAATGACAAAATAATAGTATTTAACATTTAGATAACAAAAAAATGAGAAATGTAAACATAGGGAAAAATAAAACATTTATCATAGAAATAATGATAAAAATATAATATAATGTATTATACATATACGATATATATATATATATATATATATATATATATATATATATATACATATATATATATATATATATATAATATATATTTATGTATTATCACTTTTGAAAAGAACATTATTAATGGATATATATATATATATATATATATATATATATATATATTATATATACATTATATTATATATATATATATATATGTATCTATTATATATATATATAATACATATATATGTATATATACATGTTTATATATATTTATTATATATATATACATATATTGATAACTTTTGAAAACATTATATATGGATATATAGACACACACACACACTATATATATATACATAATATATATATATATATATATATATATATATATATATTATATATATATATATATATATGTATGTATGTATTTATCACTTTTGAAAAGAACATTATTAATGGTATATATATATATATATATATATATATATATATATATATATATATACATATATATATATATATATATATATATATAGTATGTATTATATATAACATATATATACATATATATATATACATATATATGTATATACATGTTTATATATATATATATATATATATATATATAACTTTTGAAAACATTATTTATGGATATATAAACACACACACACACACATATATATATATATATATATATATATATATATATATATATATATATATATATATATATATATATATATATAGAGAGAGAGAGAGAGAGAGAGAGAGAGAGAGAGAGAGAGAGAGAGAGAGAGAGATCACTTTTGAACGGTACCTGTTTCCCATACTGTCTACATTTGACTCCTTTAAAACTGGTGGGATTCAAACCTATACAACCGTTTGGCGTTGGTCTGTCAGCGACAGTAACCGAACCACTCGGCTATGACTGAGAGCTTGAAAACCTGGCCATATTGAATTCCCTTTTGGAGTAAAAATTGCCAACGTATAATGGATGATGATCGGCCATTTGTTTCTTTACGCCTGAATTTAATACTTTAAGCTCCACGCATGCAAGCCCGCACGTACAAAGTGGTAATGAGAGAGAGAGAGAGAGAGAGAGAGAGAGACCTTACCTTACCTTACAGACCTTACATCTTGTTCGGGTTGCCCCAGGTCCCTCAGTGTGAGGCACCTCTAATGTCTACCAGAGAGTTGCTAGTACATCTTCCGGTATATTTTGCATCTTCCAATCTTGGATGGTCTGGGATGCAGTTTAGATATTTGTCGAGCTTATTCTTAAACACATCTACGCTCACTCCTGATATATTCCTCAGATGAGTGGCAACGCATTGAATAGACGCTGCATTATCGATGTGGTGCGTAGTGGATTAATGTCCTGTGTGCTTTCCTTATTTTTCCTGGTATATTTTTGGGCACTATTAATCTACCTCTGCTTGCTCTTTCTGATATTTTTAGTTCCATGATATTTTCTGCTATTCCTTCTATCTGTTTCCATGCCTGAATTATCATGTAGCGTTCTCTTCTCCTTTCCAGACTATATAATTTAAGAATTGTAGTCTTTCCCAGTAGTCTAGGTCCTTAACTTCTTCTATTCTAGCTGTAAAGGACCTTTGTACACTCTCTATTTGTGCAATATCCTTTTGATAGTGTGGGTACCATATCATATTGCAATATTCAAGTGGACTACGAACATATGTTTTATAAAGCATAATCATGTGTTCAGCTTTTCTTGTTTTGAAGTGCCGTAACAACATTCCCATTTTTGCTTTACATTTTGCCAACAGAGTTGCTATTTGATCATTGCATAACATGTTCCTATTCATCATCACACCAAGGTCTTTAACTGCTTCCTTATTTGTGATGGTCTCATTATTAGGTCCCTTATATGCATATAGCTTTCTTTCTCTGTCTCCATAATTTATTGATTCAAATTTATCAGAGTTTAAATACCATCCTATTTACTCTGCCCAATCATATACTTTGTTAAGGTCTCTTTGTAGAGCGTTCCTATCTTCATCACAAGTAATTTCTCTACTTATTCTTGTGTCATCTGCGAAACTACTCACTACCGAATCCGTTAACATTATTGTCTATGTCTTCAATCATAAAATAACAAACAGTATTGCAGCTAACACCGTACCTTGCGGCACACCGGATATTACCTTGGCTTCATCCGATTTCTCGTCGTTTGCAATAACTATCTGTTTTCTGTTGTGTAAAAATTCTTTTAACCATCTTCCTACTTTATCCACGATATTGTGTTTTCTAATTTTCTTCGCTAATATATTATGGTCTACTTTATCAAAAGCTTTGCAAAGTCTAAATAAACCACATCTGTTTCATTTCCGCTTTTCATATTTTTGAATATGTTTTCACGGTGGACTAACAGTTGGGTTTGTGTACTTTTTCCGGTACGAAACCATGTTGTCCTTTATTAAAACAAATTATTTTTTATTAAATTTTTGTTTCATAATATTTTT
>NC_061089.1:23419661-23437161 GCF_015104395.2 Macrobrachium nipponense
TATGATAACTATTTGCATTATGAATACTAGTCATAAATATAATGAAGATGGTGACTCAGAATGCTAAGATCCATTTAGCTCAAACTGAATATCGTAGTAATGTGAAAAGAGTTAAATAATTCGACGATAAAACGGAGAACACTGTCCAAATGTGTTCCTCTAGGAGTAAGATGCTGATGGCTGAGATGAAATTATTCCTTAATGGTCTATTGCATTGTTAACTCTAATGGTACCAACTTATTCCATTTGGACTCGAGCGACGAATAACGTTCAAGAAAGTTTTTTTATGACTACAATGGCTCCCAAAACTGCCATTTCCAGACGTTATTGTTACGAAATATGTGCTTATGTGCTTTAATACTTTCTGCACACGTATATAAGCCATTAATGCTGCTGTCAGTGAAACTCAAGGTAAGGAAATAAAATATTATTAGATTAAAGTAATTTCATTATAATTTGTTAATAGTTCTGTCCAACCTTTTGATCTTCCAACCTTTTGATCTTATCTTAGTTTAAGTTTATTAATAAGCTGGTATCGTTTCTCGTATATTTAAGCTCTTTCTTAGTTTGATAAACTCTGTAAGGGAGTCATGTGACTTTGCAGTTTTGCTTTTTCTTCGGCGTTTTGTTTACCACCTTCTCCCCCGGTATTAGTGAACATTCTGAAGTGCCTTATTAACGATCGTTGTTTTTCTCTCATATGAGTTGTGTTGGCTCAGTGGAGGGCTTGGTCTTAAGGGTGGTAATACGTGTCACGTGACAGTAGTTCGAGTTCCTCCTCACAGCCTGACGCTTTATTACTGAATTTTAGATCGCTTCTGCAGTTTTTGTAAGGAGATTTGGATCACGGCTTATCTAATCCTTCGCTGCCGTGTTTGTGGTCGCTGGAGTTTAGTCAACCGCGGCATTCGCCAGCCACGCCCCTTCCCTCGTTCGTCGAAAGGATTTCGAACGAGTTCGCCCGTATCAACATCATAGAACGGTGCAGTTTGTGGCGTGCAAGATCCGTTGACGTCCCGGATTCTTGGAGGCTACCTCCCTAGGAGTCCCTGTGGTACTTTGGGTTGTCTACAGGCATTGCAGCTTGATCAGATTGACCCATGCTTCAGCGTCAGTGAGTTCTTGGAACTCGTGGAGACAAGTAGGCGGCTATCTACACATATGATAAGTTTTTATAGCTATTCAAGACGATCGTGTATCGCTGGGTACCTGTAGATTTGCACGCCCCTGTTTGCAGTACGGTCTACTGGGCCTTGTATGGCAAGCCTCCTGTGGTTATTCGTTATTTTGAAGGTGTAAGACTATTAATTTTCATTTTTTCTTATTTATTAACTGAAAGTTTCTGGTTCATTATAGTTATTCTTAATAGTATATATTCTAGTTACTAAGTTAAGTTTTGAGTGTAATTTGGTTTGTAAATATTAGGTAGGAATAATATTAAGTTAACCTCTTTTATTTTCTCTTGCTTCCTTCTTCCTAACTTAGTAAATTAGGTTAGCTTTATCTGGCCAGTGATTTCGATGGTACCTACCCAAAGTTATGATATCAAAAATTTCCTACTTCTTGGTTTAGGGTAGGTGACCTTTTAAAGATCTTAAGGTTGGCTTTCCCTTGATTTATATATTCATTTTGATTATTATCTTAACCAACCATGACCATTTCTTTTGTATAAATAAAAATTAAAACTTTTGTTGAGGCATTTGTTCTTTTGTTCCTAAGTTGCTGTGTTACATTTTTACTGACCGCGAATTCTGATTTAAGACAATAACCCTTCAAATTACGGCTGTAAATAAGGTCGCAACAAGTATCGACGTTAATCGTGACATGAGTTACAAGGCCAGATAATTATCTAATATAAATCAAGTGAAAGCATTCATTAAAAAAAATCAAAAAGAAAAAAATCTATCAAGTTTGTTACAACTTTTCAGATTTTTTTTCACCTTTAAGCCAGTCCCGCTAAAAAAACCGCCATGAGTTTTTTCCTATATTGCCGATCAATAAAAGTGCATATTTAACAACCAATTCCAGTAAGCAAAATTACTTATAAGCAAGGACATTCATTGACACGATGATAACAGCAAGCAAATCAAATTATTCGAATAATTGATTTTTCCAATTTCCCTACGAAGATGTACCAGGAAAGAACATTAGAAAAAAAATTCCTACATAACTTTTTTTTTTTATTTATTTCCTTCGCTGTCAACGGGGTGCTGTAATTCCTCCCGATCGAAAAACTTTGGAATCTGTCTTTGAAGAAAATCTTGGAATTTCTATTTAAAGAGACGAAGCCCAGATAGAATTCTTCCTCGCGAGGCGAATGACAGGGCCAGACTCCAGGGTTAATTAGGTGCTGGATAATAAAACCCTCTTCAGCAGATATTAAAGGAACGTGGATGCTATATTAGGAGACCTCTTTAGCTGAGAGAAACGTTGATCAGATTCAGCAAAAAGTGTTTAACGATGGGGGACAGCATTCACGGAGATAACTGATATACTACATCTAAAGTGAGAGTTTGAAGATGAATGCATATCATATTTTAGCAAAACTTTTTTTTTACAGAAGGACGGGACATAAACAAGATATTCCCATGATAACATAAAGTAGATATTGTTGTTATATAACTATTTTTCTAAAAATTCTTCAGTGCATATTTTTTTCCAGCTGAATGTTCTGTGCGTATATACATATATATATATATATATATATATATATATATATATATATAAATACATATCTATTGAAGTAATAAAAGTCCACACTTATGTAAAATGTGTATTAAAAATACATAAAAGACGGGAGCTTTCGTCTACTTGATCAGTAGACCTCATCAGCCGTACTTTTTCATAAGTGTGGACTTTTATTACTTCAAGTTATTCCAGTCACGTTATGGTGATTTTTTTAGATATATATATATATATATATATATATATATATATATATATATATATATATCCATTGCTTTAAAATATTTGGAATAGAATAAACCATTTGTTGAATAACCCTGCCATTTATCTGTCAATGAGGAAATATCAGATCTTATAAATATGATAGCTAACATAGCAAAACTTGCTAATATGTAAGTAAGTGCACAAGAGCCTCACTACTACTACTATGAGATTCAGGGCCTCTGTAACACGGTTTTTTTGGACTTTGCTCCTTATCAAAGCATCGGATGTAGCTGAAAGTTGACATATGTATATTTTACAACCACACACAAATTTTGTTAGCATTATCAATAACCTAAACCCGATAGTTTTAATTTTTATAGAGTAAAAATTATCTAGCCGACGCCATGGCCAATGATTACGAGCCAAGAGTCGAAAAACATTCATTACGTAAGCAAAGTAAACACCTTAGTAAACACCTTTTGATGAATGTTGCCCCGCCCATCTACTAGACAGAAAACCCATTCACCTTGTTCCATCGGCTCTGAAACCCAAAGACTTTATGAATGGGGGAAGACGATACATTGATGTGGGTGGGGTATCTGTGCTAGCGTAGTAATACTACTGTAGCAGTAGTGCCGCAACAGTATAGCAGTAATATTACTGAATTAAACGTTTAGGCAACTGCTGGGATCCTTAAGGATCATTTAGCACTTCTTACAACTACTCGAGAAATGAGGTTTATAGCCAGAAGTTAAATTTTCTAATCCAACAATGACCATGATAGCCTTTAGTGTTATCCTGAATTATAACGAGGCCAAAGTGGGTGGAGCCTCATGAAGTTATCATTCTGACGATAATTATTGGTGAAGGTTTAAAGCCAAAATACGGTACCGGCTATTTTTTTATTTTTTTCAATAAATAGGTAGATAGCCAATAAATAAAAATTGCATGACATTGGATATAGCAGTTATCAAATTCAAGCTTGTCTACTATGAAAATTACCATCTATTCCCCTACATCTGTCAATCTGATTGTGACCTATAAAGCAGACTGTAATTTCTTAGGAAACTTATTTTGGGAGTTAGACTAATAATCGAAGTGTTTTTGTATTTATTAACATATTTTGTTGGTTTGTTCATTATGACAATTATCAGTGGAGAGGTTCAGAGTTCATAAAGGTGTGCTGCTTTGCTTGTATTTAAATTTGTTTGTTATTGTTGCCAGAGGTATAGCCTTTGTTACATATAGCCAATCATCCACCGAGAAAGAGGGAAGAAATACTGTCATAAGTTACGTAACGAGTACGTTCGAAACCTTTTCTCTGAGTAAGTTGGCTCGTCTTCAAAAAAAGTCACTTTTACATTGTAAGTACCAAATTTATTCAACCTCCGTAATGCAGAATACAGTCAAAATTTATGTGTAGATATAATGTGTATTCTGAATAAGCGTTACATTTATGAAATGCATAGAAACGCTATCGGATGAGAGAGAGAGAGAGAGCAGGTAACTCGAATAATGTTTATAAAAGTTCTTATCTTTATCGAACCTGTCAGAGGAAATCTTTGTTCTTTATGTCTTTATCCTACCAGGTAAGCATATATACTACATCCATACACACACAATCATGAAACAGTTTAGCCTAAGAAGAAAGTGGAGAAGGAGTAGCAGATGGAGAAGATGAAGGAGCCCCACACAACAACGATGAAGGGCCAAGAGATGAAAAGGGGTTAATTATTGAACTATTGACAGAGCGCTTAAAATAAACACGAGGTCGATAGAAGTGATTTTAAAGCTGTTCCTAGAAGCTCAGGTGTCACGGATGGCTCTTTTGTCTTTCCTTTCTTTTTCCTCTCTGAATTTGATGTTTTGCCTCACGGGGAAGGCGCCACAATATACCATAATTTGAGCAATTTCATTTCCTCGTCTTCTTCATTGCTTAGAGCTTTTGCTCATCAATAAGCCTTACGCAAAAAAGGACAGACAGCACTGTAATACTCGGTTAATGGTTGTTTATGTTACCTCATTTCATGTATTCGAGACCATACAAATATATAATTGAAGTATTTTCCAATCACTACAGTAATACCGGGATAAAAGAGACATTCATCACAATAATATCTGGATAAAAGGGACAGTCATCACAACAATATCTGTAGATTGAAGGGACAGTCACCACAGTAATACCCGGATAAAAGGGAAAGCCAGCACAGTAATACCTGAACAAAATGGACAGTCACCACAGTAATCCCTGTCAGTTCACCTACGACTGTTCGAAGGATGAACATTCGAATGAAGCAAGGCGTGATCCGATCTCCAGCTTACTTGGGGCACGTGAAAGGGTTTCCCCTCACGCGTAAGTTGTAAACATAATATTCCTAACTTCTAACGTAAAGTAAATCTTGCTCAAATCTACGGTCACATAGAGCCTTGTTACACCAACGAAAATTAAAATAAATACGCTATATTTTATTAGAAATAATGTTTCTGTACTGCTTAATATAGACATTATTTATTCTTTACATTTTCATTCTAATAAATAAATCATAAAAATCCTATTCTAAAACTCCTGTATTGTTAACACCAAGCACCTTTTTCAGACCTTGCCTACACCCCCCAACAAGAAGAACAACAAAGTAGTTTGTAGGCTTACTCCCCGAGTAAGCGAACAGTGGAATTGTCATTCGGACCATCAACACAGACAACCCTTCCCGTCTCCATTCACCCTCCCCTCCCCTGCCCTTCCCCTCCCCACTGTCATTCAGTGTTTTCCCGGGAAGCGCCTGGTTGGTCAGATATATATAAACAAATATGTTTATACACACACACACATTTTATATATTATTTATAAATTAAATTATATTATATGCGTATATATATATATTATATATATAATAATATTATATATTCTATATTAATTCACATATATATGTTTATATATATATATATATATATATATATATATATATATATATATATATATATATATATATATATAATATATACACGTATATAAGTTTATATATATACTACATACATATACGTATATTATATATATAAACATATATACATATATTATGCGTATATATATATATACATACCTATCTATACGTATATATAATATATATATACACACACACACACACACACACACACATATATATATATATATATATATATATATATATATATATATATATATATATATGTATGGTCAGGTAACAGAAATTAGAAATCCTCCTGGAAATCAGACCGTAATTTCCACCTCTTTAATTCTACCAAGGGAATTATTACTATCATGTTCCTCGAAATATGTTTGAAGTCTACAACACATATCTTATGAAAATAATAAGTCTGGTGAAATAAATATATGAAAACCACAAAGCAGTTTTCTTACCAAGGAAAAGGATGCAGCAGAGAAAAATAAATAATAATAATAATAATAATAATAATAATAATAATAATAATAATAATAATAATAATAATAATAATAATAATAATAATGAAATGGATAAGAGAAGAAAATAAGGAAATATGGAGATGCTACATCAGAAGCAACCCGACGGAGAGAGGATATAGAAGGTTGGTCAACATCTGGAATGAGAGGAATAACACCCCCCAAACAGAGCAGAGGCTGGCAGACCAAGTAAGGAACATAAGGAAAAAGAACTGGCTCTCTCCAACAGAAAGAGAAGAACTGGAAAGGGAAATGTCACACGACAACGAATTACACGACGACGAACTGAGAGACGATGCCACAGAAGACGACAGGGATGATGAGGTATCAAACAACGACACACGAAGAAACACCGACGAAGCAACAGAGAGGACGGAATGGATAGAAAAGATTAGACAATGGATGAAGCCAGATACAGAGAGAACAAAGATCCCCTCCATGAAAGCCTACAACACCAAGAAATTAAGGGAGAGTAAAACAAAGATTCACAGAGATCACGACAGACACAGTCAGATACCAACTAAAGAAAATGCCAAACTGGAAAGCCCCAGGTCCCGATGAAGTACATGGATACTGGCTCAAAAACTTCAAGGCCCTACACCCACGAATAGCAGAACAACTCCAGCATTGTATCTCAAATCACCATGCACCCAAATGGATGACCACAGGAAGAACATCCTTAGTACTAAAAGACAAGAGTAAGGGAAATATAGCCAGTAACTACAAGCGTATTATCTGCCTACCAATGATGTGGAAGTTACTAACAGGTATCATCAGTGAAAGGCTATACAACTACCTAGAGGAGACAAACACCATCCCCCACCAACAGAAAGGCTGCAGAAGGAAGTGTAGGGGCACAAAAGACCAGCTCCCGATAGACAAAATGGTAATGAAGAACAATAGGAGAAGGAAAACAAACCTAAGCATGGCATGCATAGACTATAAGAAAGCCTTCGACATGATACCACACACATGGCTAATAGAATGCCTGAAAATATATGGGGCAGAGGAAAACACCATCACCTTCCTCAAAAATACAATGCGCAACTGGAATACAATACTTACAAGCTCTGGAATAAGACTAGCAGAGGTTAATATCAGGAGAGGGAACTTCCAGGGCGACTCACTGTCCCCACTACTCTTCGTAGTAGCCATGATTCCCATGATAAAAGTACTACGATAAGATGGATGCCGGGTACCAACTCAAGAAAAGAGGCAACAGAATCAACCATCTGATGTTCATGGACATCAAGCTGTATGGTAAGAGCATCAAGGAAATAGATACCCTAATCCAGACTGTAAGTATTATATCTGGGGACATCAGGATGGAGTTTGGAATAGAAAAATGCGCCCTAGTCAACATACAAAAAGGCAAAGTAACGAGAACTGAAGGGATAAAGCTACCAGATGGGAGCAACATCAAACACATAGATGAGACTGGATACAAATAGCTGGGGATAATGGAAGGAGGGGATATAAAACACCAAGAGATGAAGGACACAATCAGGAAAGAATATATGCAGAGACTCAAGGCGATACTCAAGTCAAAACTCAACGCCGGAAATATGATAAAAGCCATAAACACATGGGCAGTGCCAGTAATCAGATACAGCGCAGGAATAGTGGAATGGACGAAGGCAGAACTCCGCAGCTTAGATCAGAAAACGAGGAAACATATGACAATACACAAAGCACTACACCCAAGAGCAAATACGGACAGACTATACATAACACGAAAGGAAGGAGGGAGAGGACTACTAAGTATAGAGGACTGCGTCAACATCGAGAACAGAGCACTGGGGCAATATATGAAAACCAGTGAAGACGAGTGGCTAAAGAGTGCATGGGAAGAAGGACTGACTAATAAAAGTAGACGAAGACCCAGAAATATACAGAGACAGGAGAATGACAAACAGAACAGAGGACTGGCATAACAAACCAATGAACGGACAATACATGAGACAGACTAAAGAACTAGCCAGCGATGACACATGGCAATGGCTACAGAGGGGAGAGCTAAAGAAGGAAACTGAAGCAATGATAACAGCGGCACAAGATCAGGCCCTAAGAACCAGATATGTCCAAAGAACGATAGACGGAAATAACATCTCTCCCATATGTAGGAAGTGCAATACGAAAAATGAAACCATAAACCACATAGCAAGCGAATGCCCGGCACTTGCACAGAACCAGTACAAAAAGAGGCATGATTCAGTGGCAAAAGCCCTCCACTGGAGCCTGTGCAAGAAACATCAGCTACCTTGCAGTAGTAAGTGGTACGAGCACCAACCTGAGGAAGTGATAGAAAACGAACAGGCAAAGATCCTCTGGGACTATGGTATAAGAACAGATAGGGTGATACGTGCAAACAGACCAGACGTGACGTTGATTGACAAAGTCAAGAAGAAAGTATCACTCATTGATGTCGCAATACCATGGGACACCAGAGTTGAAGAGAAATACTACCCAGTCGAATTAGAGGACTGTGATAGAGCAAAAAAAAAGAAAAGAAAAAAAAATAATAATAAGGGATGATGCTACCAGATGGGAACAACATCAAACACATAGGTGAGACGGGATACAAATACCTGGGAATAATGGAAGGAGGGGATATAAAACACCAAGAGATGAAGGACACGATCAGGAAAGAATATATGCAGAGACTCAAGGCGATACTCAAGTCAAAACTCAACGCCGGAAATATGATAAAAGCCATAAACACATGGGCAGTGCCAGTAATCAGATACAGCGCAGGAATAGTGGAATGGACGAAGGCAGAACTTCGCAGCATAGACCAGAAAACGAGGAAACATATGACAATACACAAAGCACTACACCCAAGAGCAAATACGGACAGACTACATGACACGAAAGTAAGGAGGGAGGGGACTACTAAGCATAGAGGACTGCATCAGTATCGAGAACAGAGCACTGGGGCAATATATGAAAACCAGTGAAGACGAGTGGCTCAAGAGTGCATGGGAAGAAGGACTGATAAAAGTAGACGAAGACCCACAAATATACAAAGATAGAAGAATGACAAGCAGAACGGAGGACTGGCATAACAAACCAATGCACGGACAATACATGAGACAGACTAAAGAACTAGCCAGCGATGACACGTGGCAATGGCTACTGAGGGGAGAGCTCAAGAAGGAAACTGAATGAATGATAACAGCGGCACAAGATCAGGCCCTAAGAACCAGATATGTTCAAAGAACGATAGACGGAAATAACATCTCTCCCATATGTAGGAAGTGCAATACGAAAAATGAAACCATAAACCACATAGCAAGCGAATGCCCAGCACTTGCACAGAACCAGTACAAAAAGAGGAATGATTCAGTAGCAAAAGCCCTCCACTGGAGCCTGTGCAAGAAACACCAGCTACCTTGCAGTAATAAGTGGTACGAACACCAACCTGAGGGAGTGATAGAAAACGATCAGGCAAAAATCCTCCTCATTGATGTCGCAATACCATGGGACACCAGAGTTGAAGAGAAAGAGAGGGGAAAAAATGGATAAGTATCAAGATCTGAAAATAGAAATAAGAAGTATATGTGATATGCCAGTGGAAATTGTACCCATAATCATAGGAACAGTAGGCACGATCCCAAGATCACTGAAAAGGAATCTAGGAAAAACTAGAGGCTGAAGTAGCTCCAGGACTTATGCAGAAGAATGTGATCATAGAAACGGCGCACATAGTAAGGAAAGTGATGGACTCCTAAGGAGGCAGGATGCAGCCCGGAACCCCACACTATAAATACCACCCAGTCGAATTGGAGGACTGTGATAGACAAAAAAAAAAAATAATAATAATAATAATAATAATTAATAATAATAATAATAATAATAATAATAATAATAATAATAATAATAATAATAATAATAATAAGTTATCAATATGATAGGTATTGATCCTTTGTCAAAATTATTCTAAGGATAACAAAACCTATTGTACGAATAATAAGTTGAAAAATCCTCAGCAAGATTCAGTCAGCAATAAATAAAACTTGATCACTCAACAGACGAGTAGTTACAATAAAAATCTACCCTTTGTGAGAAATCCATTCGTAAACTAACTTATATTGTCACGAAATTAAACAGAGAATAATGTCAACGAGCAGCGGAAAAAGGAGGAAAAAAAAGACGAACAGAATGAAAGGTGAGAGAAACAGGAAGAGGAGCAAGCAAGCACAATGGCTGTCTCCTTCGGACGCGCTTCTTTTGATTATTATGGCCCCCGAGCGCCATCTGACTTCTTCATTGTCTCTCGCGTCACCTTTGCCGTAAGCAGATGGGAATTACGGCTCTCGACGCAACTGTATTCCGCATGCGAAACATGTGCATGAACGAAGCCTTTGTGTGGGCGAGAATGTTTCTTCATTATTCCCTCGGAGTAAAACATAAATTCCCCGAGGAACAGGGCGGCTTCCATTCGCTTATGCATCAAGCAAGTTGAGTTGAATATATAATGTAAAGTATGTTTTCTTATAGTAACTGAGAAAACCTCAATATTTGTTTAATCTTAAGAAGTGGATATGAAGTTGTATACTTTCATTTCGTATGGAGGTTTGTGGGTAGATAATCTATCTCTCTCGCAAGATGACATACGCAAAAAGTTCTTCCTTATTGGTATACAAATGAAATTTCACGTATTGCAGTTTCAAGTATTGCAGAATATTCAGAAAATAAAAAGTCATAACTCTAACCGAATAAAAGTATAATAAGACATTTGGAAACATGACCTTATCTCTTTATTTATCTCTGAAACATGAAATTATACTCCAATTTGATTTTTCTTCGTCAGAACACGTAGCCACAATTCCAAGGGGTGAAAGAAAGCAATGATGACTATATCAATATGCACAAACAAGTCTCTGAAGCTCTATAATGCAGAAGTGGTACTACTGCTCAGACATCATAGTCTCCAGTTCTAATAATCAAATTGTCCTTCAGGAAGATAGAAAAATTCCTACTGATATTAATTAGTGTTTTGTTTTAGTTAGAAATAAGGATAAACCCCCTTATTTAGTATGCAGTCGCTAAAAATAAACTGCAATACAAAACAAGCAATGCATGATAGAACCGTAAAATGTTAATTTGATCAATTTTCTTTTTGATATTTTGAGGTAGTTTATAATTTTCTTTTAGCGTAATCTAAGTTAGGTCGGAAAGATAATTTCGTAAGAAATAAGAAATTGATCGGCTAACCACTATTTGCAGCTTTGCAGCGCCTCAGTGGCGTGGTTGGTCTGGTGTTGGCGTCCCACCTCAGTGGTCGCGAGTTCGATTCTCGGCCATTCTATTGAGGAGTGAGAGATGTGTATTTCTGTTGAGAGAAGTTCACTCTCGACGTGGTTCGGAAGTCACGTAAAGCCGTTGGTCATGTTGCTGAATAACCACTGGTTCCATGCAACGTAAAAACCATGCAAACAAACAACCACTATTTGCAATTATTTTCGACAAACATAACTGTGAGGAGAACGAAGTTGCGCGCGCAGCGAAGACGCGACGATGCATTATAAATCAAACTTCGAAAGGTCCCGCTATTGTCATATCTATTTCATTGGGTCATATTGCACCAGTAATCGCATCCTGAAGGATAAATGGCTCTTGCTATTGTTGTCATGAATAATTCTGTTAGTCTCGATCCAGCTGCGTCTGCTCCGGGCAAGAAGCGACTTTAAGGCACTTTGCAAAGAAGCTGAACATATTCATACACAATTAAATACAAAACATACACACGTACTCACAGATATCTAACGATGTATATATCTATCTATCTCTCTATACACACACACACACCACACACATATAAATCTATAGTTGACGTCGTCATCGGCAACTGATTTTTAGTCATTCCATCTTCTCTCTACATTATGGACGGTTGGTGTTTGGGCTGTTCTCTCTCTCTTTACCTTTGTTTGTTTTTGCTTTGATCCTTCTAATTTTTAAGACTATTTTAATATTTGTGAGTTCCTTTGTTTTTATCATTGAATGTTATTTATGTGTCTCTGCTCTTTTACAGACTGATGACGCACAGAAGTTTCATGTGCGAAACGTTTCATTGGTAATAAACTGGATTCCTTTTACTGTTTGTATCATGGACACCTTCTGAAGCTCCCAATATATATGCATATATACATCTGTATAATTATATATATATATATATATATATATATATATATATATATATATATATATATATATACATAAATCTCAAGTATAAAAGGCCCATGAAAACACTCTGGTTTAAAGCTAAGGACTATATTTCGGTGGACTAATTTCCACCCTTATCAAGTTAGTTCACCGAAATATAGTTAGCTTTAAACCAGAGTGTTTTAATGGACCTTCTATACTTGAGACGTATCCTGTTTTCACAGAAGAATTTATTTACATAAATATACCTATCTATCTATCTGTGTATATATATATATATAGATATATATAATATATATATTATTATCTATATATATATAATATTAATATATCATATATATATATTATATTTATATATATATAATATATAATATATATATATATATAAATATAAATATTATATATAGATAATATATATATATATATATATATATATATCTATACTATATATATACATACATACATAAACCTGAAAAGTCATTATCTTCTTCGATGACCCATGAACTACTCTATGATCCATACACTTCTTAGAGGTCGTCTTCATGAACCATTCCCCTTTACTTTCGCACCTCCGTTTACTGATGACCTTTCCCTCTCTTCTAGACACCCTTCCGCCTTTCTTTATCCCTCCCTATGAAAACCTTGCTCTGTAAAGCAGGGATGTGGCCCCTAGGGGCTGCAACTCGACACCGGTGTCCGCCGTGCATGACTGGTACACAATACCTGGCTTTTTCTTTTTCAGGCGTCTTTAATATTTCTTTTGAATGACATCACAAGGGTTTCCTCCCTGCAAATACCGTCACATGAGCATGGTCTTCACTTTTCCTTCGTGTATTCTTATTTTATGTTCTGCCTGTCTTTTTTCTTCCGATGAAACAAACATTTTTGTACATTTCTCCATAGTGTCTTTTTCTTGGTAGAAAGTGAGTATCGCAACTCCTTGGATTAGTAAAATTTTTGAATTGACTATTTGTGGAAGAATTCTCTCACCGTTTTTCTATATGATTCCTAGTCCTTCAACTTGTGTTTTCAGTAAATGTTTACTTTTTATAGGGAGTGATTATGACGATCGTGATTATGTAAATATTAAAGCACAAATTAATTCACTCTATGCAACAGCTTCTGCAAGTCTGAGAACACTGATTGTATAAAAATGAGTCAGCAGGACGCCTCTTTGTATTTCTAACGAAATGAGGTAAAAATGAAACTAATGAATGTTATTATCATCAACTAACCGGCTGCATTTACGTAACTGCTTTTCGGATAGCTCCCGTTTTTAATACTGAATGCTAATCACAGATTTCAGAAATCCCAACGAGAACAACACCTATTTGGATGAAAGGACACACGTCTCATTTAGCTGCAGTTTCCCAGTAATGGGCGAGCGCCTCAGTGGCGTGATGGGTATGGTATTGGCCTGCCACCTTGGTGGCCGCGAGTTCGATTCACGGGCATTCCATTGAGGAGTGAGAGATGTGTATTTCTGGTGACAGAAACACCATACAAACAAACAAACAAACCCAGTAATAGTTACTATTGTTGTTATCCGACGCCTAAAAACGGGTTTTACCGAATATCGCCGACTATCTAGCATTCATAAAAAAAATCCAAAGAAGTATTTCAGCTATTTTAGTACATAATTTATTCAGAGAGTCTGAATGCCATCAATGTATATAACGCATACATACACAAAGACACGAACAAAACCTGAACCAGGAACCGTTGTTCTGTCGATTCAATCAAGAACTTATGACACTATCGGCGACTTTATCTTTTAGCTATAAAGACAAAATTGTGAGACTCTACTTCAGAATAATCACAGATCTCGAGAGGAAACGGAGGCAAACTGTAAGGCTTCGCCCGAATCTCTGACTCATCGCCTCACAACATAATATGGCGTCCTTCAGAGATGAACCTGACACTTCACACATCGCCACATAGAAGAGCTCTGTGAGGAGTGGCAATATCAAGGAAATGAAATAGTTCGCTTCACATACCTGGTATTGATAAAATAAAGGCATGAGACGACAACGGGCACAACGGTTAGTAGAGGGTATTCAATTATAATCTTATTTCAGTGAATGCAGATATGACTTACATTATTCTCTCTTAACAGTTGTTGATAAATCATAATTATCAGTGGACAGTCATAACTGTCATTTGATAATATTAGAAAGTTCCTCGTTGAACGAGTGGTTTTCGCGCTCGGCTACCGATCCGGTGGTCCGAAGTTCGATTCTCGGCTCGGCCAACGCGGTATCAGAGGAATTTATTTCTGGTGATAGAAATTCACTTCTGGATATAATGTGGTTTGGATCCCATAATCAGCTGTAGGTCCCGTTGCTAGGTGACCAATTGGTTCCTAGCCATGTAAAATTATCTAATCCTTCGGGTCAGCCCTAAGGAGAGCTTTTTAATCAGCTGAGTAGTGTGGTAAAACTAACATATACTTAACTTAATAACATTAAATTGTTATTAACCAAATGTCATCATTATTTTTAAAAATGAATAAGATAAGAATGGCTCTGAGTATTTATAGGTGATCTGCCTAATTAAATCATCCGTAAAGTACCTGGCAATACCTTTACGTCCTTAGGGCATTTGTAAACCGTACTTGCATCTAATCTAGTCTATGGATATAAGCGGATATCACGACCCAGTAACCATGGTTCCATCATATGTCAGGAAAATCGCCAATAGTGCTATTCACAATTTTTCCAATAACGGTATGAGCCGATTCTCATTTGTTAATGGCTTGATAGATCCTTTGGGAATGAATGATATAAGGTCTGAAGAATGATACACATTCTTTCTCTCTCTAGCTTGAGAGAGAGAGGGAGAGACAGTGAGAAATATACGGACTAGATCATAAGAAAGGTCATTATTGAAAGAAACAGATTTTCTCTCTCTCAGTCTCCCTGCTTATGGAGAGACAGTGAGGAATATGTGGACTAGGTCATAAGAAAGATTATTGAAAAGAGTATATATATTGAAAATATTATATTTATTTATATTATGATACATATGTGTTGTTAACGTGAGATATTCAGTAAAATATTATTGATGTCGCTTTATCTAACCAGCAGCTGTACTCTTAGATATGTGCAGGAAATTAGACGAGAGAAAAGCAACGACAGAAAATATTCCATTGTTTTTAATTCATTAGTCGCCGTAAGTGCAATAACTGCATACCACTAGTTAATTAGTTTATGAAAGGATGCCATAACCCGTACCATGAGCTTATATCGATATCCTTCCAAGAAGACTATTTTTGTAAATCTCTAAATATATGTCCTAGTTGCTGAATGTCGTCATAACACGAGGTGTAGCTTAGTAGTGAGAGAGTAACCTTCTCTTTTACACGATGTCTCTTTCATATACTGTAGACATTGAATGTCATGTCATTCATATTCATGCTAGCTTTTCTCATCACTGATACAGTTTTGTGGAGTCTTCAATGATTTCCTATTATGCTAAACGAGGTTTGGATGTAACTACCAGTCCCGATTTCACGCAGATTTCCAGATCTTATATATCGCAGGGCTGATTTGCTTGTAATTACTGGTCCCGATTTAATGTAAATTTCACAATTCTTATATAACGCAGGACCGATCTGCTTGCGTCCCAAAATCAATGGGTTTGATGTGAATATGATACCCATCCATAATATTTCGAAAAAACAAGGGATTTCATTATCAAGATTCAAATGAGAAGTTTAGAGTCTGCGTCAGCGGGAATAATCTGATAGGATCAGAAGGCCCGACCAGATGCCTTTAACATGTTTTAATCTATAATCGATATATCACATTCTCATTGTCACCTCCTATACACTCCGCAGCTAAGGTATTGTATGGTGAACGCTTTCAACTTGATCAAGTTGTTATTCTGGTTGGAATCTGTTCGGAAATCAACTAGATATTTTTTTAAGCTTGATTAAAATTTGTCATTAAGAGCTACGCTGTAAATCGCCTTTACCGTAATTAGATGACTGTGACAAATCCAATCATTTTCCTTTAAAATTTTCTCTTTCCGCTTTCATCGCAAATAATTTTTTCCTGTTTTCTATCAGTTCTTCAGGTAAATACTGTTTTTCGTTATACTTGTGCAGTTTCTTCATCTATTATAAAAATATATTGGTTGTCCATTTCGTTTAAGTTAACACTAAACTTTCTGGTCGAATCTGCTTAAAAATCTACACATATTTCTTTAAACATAGTGGCGGAATTTGATACATGGTGATTGACAAATTCCAGACATCTGTCGTCATCCATCTCCAATAACCATTATCTGAAACGCATTGCAATGGCAAGGGTAAAAGAACACATTTACCCACGTTTAATTTGATATGAATCAAAATAATAAATAAACATATCCTTTTTCCTCACATTTCCATACTGATTTTATCGAGCGACATTAGAATGATGTTAGTTTGTAGATGAAGAAAGTATTTTCAAATCAAATTCAACAGGTATTAAAAAGACAATAACTCGTTCTTACATATACCTAGAATTATCTAAGATTGGCATACGTCTTACTTAGAGTATAATAGTAAAGTATGTTAAAATAATGTTATGTCACATACAAAATGCATTCAAATGAAACTGAATATGTATTATTTCTGTATATATACTTTTTTTTATGACTTCCCATGAGATACATTTATAACTCGTATTCTCTCTCTCTCTCTCTCTCTCTCTCTCTCTCTCTCTCTCTCTCTCTCTCTCTCTCTCTCTCTCTCAGTTCATTAAGAGATCATGATAATTATGAGTGAGTAAAAATGCTGGAATTTTGTTTATAAAATAATTTTGTCCTGCAAATTAAAGACAAAACTTTTTAATTCAAGGTGATTAGATAATAATTTTTTTTTGGCTATCACTCGCTTGATTAAGTGTTGCTGGGCAGAGATTATAGTCTGTAAAATACGGGCAGTAGTATTTGCATATAATAAGTGTATTTCCCACCCCCCCTTTTCGTATTTAATGAATTATATCT
>NC_061089.1:23438787-23461287 GCF_015104395.2 Macrobrachium nipponense
TATATATGTGTGTGTGAATATTATATATATATGCAATATATATATATATATATATATATATATATATATATATATGCAAATATATATATATATATATATATATATATATATATAATCCTAAGCTTCGACAATCTGATAAAAAACCCTTTTAATAAGAAGCAATCTTTTTTAGTTAAAAAAAAAAAATATATTGTGCCGGCTGTCTGTCCGTCCGCACTTTTTTCTGTCCGCCCTCAGAGCTTAAAATCTACTGACGCTAGAGGGCTGTAAATTGGTAACTTGATCATCCACCCTCCAGTCATCAAACATAACAAATTGCAGCCCTCTAGCATAAGTAGTTTTTATTGTATTTAGGTATAAAGATAACCATAATCGTGGGTCTAGCTACAATGTAGGCCAGACCACCACCGCACCGAGGTTAAAGTTTCATGGGCCGTCTCTCATGCAACATTACACCAAGACCACCGAAAGATAGATTTATCTTCGTTGGCCTTGATTATACGAAGTACTGGAAACTCGATTGCATCTTCGGGCATTTTTTTTATTTGTGATTTAAGCCCTCGATAGGTACAGTTGGACACAGGTTTATCTGGTACACCGTCTTGCGAGACTTCGAAAAATTACATGGTAACAGTGTTTACTGAGGGAGATGTGGGGGGAGAACCCCTTTTCTGCTAACAAGAGTTCCACCAATAAGTTCTGGAGTTCGTTTGGTCGGCGGAGTTATTAGGTATGGTTGGAGAAACACACACACATCACACACACACACACACACACACACACACACACGGAGTAAAAAAAAATCTGAGCAGTTTATATCGTTGTAATGAAGATTGTTGTCTCACTTGTAATATAAGTTTGTTTATTAAGGTTCCATTTAACTTTCGGCCAAGACGTTATCTTACAACTGTGTCTATTATTATATATCGGTCATATTCATTACACAATACTTAAAATTGATCAGAATTTTAAAGTTATATTGGTATTGCCGAAAAACACGAACATTATAACAGGATATTTTAACCTTATCACGTAAGCCAAGTTTACAGCATCAGTTGCAGTGCGTTTCCTACCAATTCTACAATAGGAAGCTATAAAGAGAAGCGCAGCAGCACTTGATTGAATATACCCAAAAAATCAATGAATTTGTCAGGTCTCTGACACTTAGCTCCTCTCTCTCTCTCTTATACTAGCTAACTTATCTCTCTCTCTCTCTCAGCTATACTAGCTAACTTAGTGACAAGAAAAACCTCTGCGCTCAGTATGCAGTTCTGATATTTCATTAGTGTATTCATGAGAGGATCAGTGACCCAATAATATCGAAGATAAGCATAACCATAAGCATAACCAAAGCAAAGAAATTTCTCATCTCTGATACTGTAATGTCATAAACTCTTGTTCTCTTGAGTGTTCGCTTGATCTATTACCCCATTTCATAACATGAAATTAACGATTGGATCTCTCTACAGTCAGTTCCATTATAGAATCATTAAAAATAGAATAAAAAAACTTTATTCCTGATATACTATCATCAAAATCGAAGGTGTGCGGCAAAAATTATCGCCACCAATCCTTTGCCACACAGGATTAGCTGGTTTGACGTTTCTGACAACCTCCTAGGCCACCCTTACCTCCCCGCGCAGTTCATACAAATGGAAGACGAGCAGTGCAAACGGCCAGCAAGACCTCTAATAAGGCACTAGGTAGTACAGAACTAATATCGATACAGGAAGCTATGAAGGCGCACAAAATTAAAAACTTAAGAACGTCACATGACGTAAACAACATGTGTGGGACGACTTCTGCAACACGTCATATGACGTGGTTGACCTTTTAAGGGTTAACTGTTGTTTTTTCTAAAATTATGTATGCACTGATATATTATAGACTATATATTTCGTTGACCTCAGGTGATAGGTGAAGTCATTTGGGCTTTCCTTATAGTGGCTGACATAAAGAGAGTATCATTTACTGAATTGACAGTTACCGTTTAAAATGTCCCACAGAGCATATGACCCCTATATTCAGAAACGACAACGACGCCCAAAGAATATGCCACATTTTTACTCTTGTTCATATAACTTACGTTTTAACCAAAGATACATTGAAAATATCAGTAGGATATAAAGCATTACATTTCAAATAATGGAAACTATTTTAATAGACTCCAAGAAGCTAATAAGCGAAAATAAGTGGCGAAGTATCTTATCTGTATCGGCCACACCACAGTGAACAAAGTTTGCAGGTAAGGCAATTTGCCAATACTTTTACCGACCTCACTGTATGAAAACAGTGCTCGGCGAGTCATTCAGTTCTATAATTCAATGCTGTTAACAAGAAACGGTGATTAGGAAGACATCAAAAACATGTGGGGCCTGAGTAAGTAGGAATGTTTACTGCAATACTCTCATTATTATATGGAGGCATTATGCCTTTTTTTTTTACAGATACTTCGAATATTATATCAAGAATATCATGTTTATAATAAAAACTTGTTGTGAATTATGTTTATTAAAACATATAATCAAATAACTAGTGAGAACAAAATGAGAACATTTTATGTCCTATTACAAAAAAATATTAACATTATATTATACAAATCTAATACCTTGAACATCCACCCTCTCTCTCAGTCACTTCCCTCAATCTGTCGGGCATCGAATGAACAAAGTTGAAAATTTGCTGTGGTCTCCGTCTACAAATTTCCCACTGAGAGTTGATGTGAGCCACGAGTTGCTGTGTTGTTCTCTCATGTTCCATTTTCCATGTGTTCACCATCTGGGCCCACACGTGTTCAATCACATTCATATCTGCTCCTTTGCTCGGCCATTCAAGAAGCAGGCTGCAGGTTATCCTGTCCGGCAAACCACTCTTGAACAGCACGAGCAGTGTGAATGGGACTCCGGTCGTGCATGAACAGGATGGGCCCTGGTGGGAAGGGAAAATTCCTTTTTCGTAACGAAGGCAAGAAGGAGGTTTGCAGCAGCTCAACATACTTAGCTGCTGTAAATCGTCCCTCGATACGGAACACATCACCCATACCATGCAGACACGCCCAGCCCCATACGTTGCAGGTGACATGGCCGGATCGAACCACCTCAACGATGTTACGGGGTTCATATCTGAATGAGAGAAAAAAATGGGGGTGTATAATATAAATCTTATATAATATGGACAATTTAAATTCTCAAGTGATGAACAACACAGAAAGAATTCTATTGTCTAATTATTTATTTAATATATTATATTTCAGGAAAAAGAGCAAATGATGCCACTGTCCCTTACCTAATACTTATCTCAGAAATAGCACTCTTATTTATGTTTACTCCCTTTATATATTTTGACAGTCCACTTCCGTGGAACAAAATCTGAAGATTAGTAATTAATATAAAGAATACAATTGATAATTGATGCAAGTAATGATTTTGCTTATCATACCGAGTTCTATTTGTTCGCCAACAAAGCAGCTTCCCATGCAGTATGGACGAGAAGCACTTCTCGTCAGTAAAGATGACCCACCCCCAAAAGTCCAAACCCTTGTCAGCTTGACATTGGGCAAAATCAAGCCTTCCCGCCTTATGTCGCTCTGTCAAGAGTTCCTTCGTCGCTGGAGTTCTGTGATGAATCCCAGCAGCATGGAGTCTGCGTCGTACTGTCATCGATGACACTTCTAATCCAAGGTCTTCACGAATGGCCTCGACGTTGGTTAAGGGTTGCTCTCGAGCTGCCCTGATAATGGCGTCATCCTCACCTGGGGTGGTTTTCTGTGGACTCCCTGGCCTACTAGCTAAGAGAACATATCTTAAATGTTTAACCTATAATTTAAATAACATCGCAATCAATTCTAGATTCTTCTAATTTTGTACTCGATGGATTGATCATAATTTAGTAAACATGGCCATATATTTTTGGTTTCAAAAGCATATCAAATAGAACAAGATTACATATTTCCATAATATTCTTAATTTGGTTGGTGGTTATTAAAACTGTAAATCATTCCTGAGCCATCACTGAAATGACATTTAATAAATAAACTATTGCTATCATAAGAGACACAATGACTGTGACAGGGTGGGCACAAATAAAATGCTCTTATAGGCTTAATTTTACCGAGACAACTCAATCGACTATCTAACTTTTTTCATGGTTGAGGTCGCCAAGGGTCAACAACCCACCGGTGTGGAATTATGGAGGTGCACCTGAAATATTACTGTGGTGTTGGAATGGCTGTGGATATCTGTAGTCTAACCAAAATACGTTTAAGAAAGAAACTTTTATATTAAATAAGCAAGATTAAATAACCATGAACAATGTAACATATCCACCAATCATTCAGCATAAACAACTTACGCAAGTCGTTCAAGTTCCCACTCTCCTCCCACCTCTTATCCACAACTGTACCGTGGCGGGGGACACACCAACATCACGTGCAATGGCTCGTATCGAGAAGCCATTGTCGCGAAAAGTGACAATTCGTCCTCGAAACGCCAGATTTGTAATTCATGGTCAGTTGTTATGAAGTCTGACCCATTTAAAAATCCTGCTGACGACCTCACCTCCGTTGGGATTCAGACTGTGTTTCGAGTCGAGTAAAACAATACCATGCTTCATGTATCATTATATCGTTCCAATAGGGATCATAATCACCATAGTATGAAATAAAGATACTACTGTTAAATATAATATGCTCACGTAATTATTGTTCCTGTTAATAATTACATTGAGAACTGAATGCTCGAGCACTGCTTCGTAAAATGAGCTCGGTAAAAGTGTTCGCGAATTCTGTAACCTATTTCTCTGTAACTAAGATTCGTATAAGTACGAGATTTTGCTATAGTGTAGTACACCAGTACCGTAATTTATAAGAGTATCATGAATCACAAATTATAAAGAATAGATACTTGTCCTGTACGAAAAGGCAAAAGGCCCGATTAGCCAGAAGTGGATATGTACACAACAGAATAAAAAAACTTCGACTGCCCTCTCCCTCCACCCCGACTTCCACCCCCTTCTTCCTCCTTCCCTCACCTCTCCTCCCCCTCCCTTCTCTCTCTCTCTCTGAATGTTATTTCAGTTTAAATATATTTTGTACGATTTTTTTTATCTATCCATCTATCTAATCTAATAATAATAATTTACAATGTTGTTTATATCTAACGATTCACTCGGTTGTTACCTGCCAGAAAGGCTGGGATTATGGTACGGTACGGCACGGTTGATATTTAGCCTATGTGTACGGTACGGAATTATGCAACGACAATTTTACCAAAGTACGGTACGGTATAGTTCAGGTACAGAAAAAATGTGCAAATTCCGTACCTACTACCTCACCTTAGGCATGTATATATTACTTTTGGTCTACGTTGAAAACAAGGGAACAATATTAATGAATTATTAATAATACATCATCCTCCGACATATTTCATCATTACAAAACACTATTAGAATGAATACTGCTCAATATATGACGTTTACCTAAGAACTTTGGCCTATGAATAAAAACCAGAGAGTGGCACTCTAAGGAAAATGGACCATATTGGCGGTATATGCCATCTCAGCTGCTCCCAGAGTCACGCACGTGATACGCACAACATCCTAAAACATTTTCCAATATCACAAAACTATACTAGTTTGCTATTATGCACACAGTCCTACATGAATTTGCTAAGTAATAACTTTTCTATTCGCAAAAACACACAGAAATTGGCACTCGAAGGGGACCGGACCATATAGCCATATACGGCATGTTAGCCATGAACAAAGTCATTCATTTTATAGATACATCATCTTCCGACATATTCCAACATTGCGAAACACTATTAGAATGAATACTGCTCAATATACGACGTTTACCTAAAAACTTTGCTTTTTTTGTAAAAAAAAAAAACAGTGTCACTTGAAGGAAAATGGACCATATTCAGTATATGGCATCTCAGCTGCTCCCAGAGTCGTGCACGTGATACGCACAACATCCTAAAACATTTTCCAAAATCACAAAACTATACTAGTTTGCTATTATGCACACAGTTCTACATGAATTTGCTAAGTAATAACTTTGCTATTCACAAAAAAAACACAGAAATTGCCACTCGAAGGGGGCTGGACCATATGGCCATATACAGCATGTTAGCCATGAACAAAGGCATTCATTTTATAGCTACATCATTCTCCAACATATTCCAACATTGCAAAACACTATTAGAATGAATACTACTCAATATGTGACGTTCACCTAAAAACTTTGCTTTTTGCACAAAAATCCAGAAAGTGGCACTCGAAGGAAATTGGACCATATGGCGATATATGGCATCTCAGCCACTCCAATGGTCACGCATGGTGTAGTTACACAATCTAGCCAGACTTTCCAACATTGAGAAATTGTTATGTAACAACTTTGATTTTCGTTCACTAACCTCTTAATGGTGCATGCAGGTCAACCTCAACCCGAGCGATTCTCAGAAAAAGGTGAAGCACTGGAGACAGACATTGGCAGGTCCAAACACGGTCACAGCTTGTAATAAGTAGAGTGGACGTCTGCAGGTCGATCACACCTAGATTTGACATGGGCAATAATTTATGGGAAAAAACATTATTTTAAACACGCCTCGGGTTGCGCGCGACCTGTCGCACCTATTCAGGGTTAACAAAGGGTCGGGAAACTTGTGGTAACAGCATCAGCAATAACAACAACAACAAAGTTATTAACCATAGTGTCAATAATAATAATAATAATAATAATAATAATAATAATAATAATAATCAATGCAAGCAGTGAAGACAGCCGGGGGAAGGTAAGGTAACCACAGGTGCGGATGATGCATACATTCCTCTTAACGTGCAGAGAAGTGCGAATTTTCCCATGAATGCTAAAACATTTACACTTACACCTCATTTACTTCCCATTGGGGATGACCATGCGAAGAAGAAGGGAGAGATGCTTATTTTGAAAGTGCTCAACCGCGAAGTTACCCGCAAAAGAGTAAACCCCGACCTGACTAGTCTTATTCATATATTGTTCAAAGATCATCAGATACCATATGTACCAGCCTTAGTTAATCATCTGCAAAATTCAGGTGCAATTGAATGGAATGAAGAAGGAGAATTGTCCCACTTGCTTAACGGATATAACATTTTAGATGTGGCTAGAGAATTTCAAGTGAATAAGAGGATGGATAATAGCAACATCCCCAGTTATCATTATTTAATCGAACATGAAGTTATTAGTGAATGGATGGTGAGAAATACCACTATAAAAAGACAGATAGAAGCATGGCACAATTCGTCTAGGAAAGGAGGTAGCAGAATAATGAAGAGCAAGGTAGCAAAGAAAAAGGGGGATGTTTGGCTGCTGTATTGATGAATCATGAAATTATCAAAGGTGGAGAATCACGGTGGTGGAGAGGAGAGGACGTGGAAACCGTGACAAGTTTAAGGTGCATTAGTGCACTTAGGCTCGCCAAGTGCTGATGTGCACACTCCCATCTGCTGTTCAAGATGGCTTCTTCACCTTGCAAGCTGGTTTTGGGGAGTTTATGCGAGACCAATTTCAAGAAGAATGAGTGTTTCCTGGTTGTAGCCACTAACTGTGTAACATGTCGAAATTATGGATTAGTTGAAGACATCGTGAGGGTTTACCCTTATGCTGACATTGCGGGTCACTGTTACAACAGAGCTGGGACTAGTTACTCTTCATTCCATCACCGTGGGAGGGAAGGCGCGGCCATTCTGACAGTACCCGAGGGATAGAATGTGTTCAGTGCTGAAGAACCCGACCTTCCCATCATTTTCACGTTGTTACCCCAATATGGAATTGGTGCACCCATGGAAGACAATGAATTCGCCAAATCAGTATCATGTATTCTAAGGATGAAGACCATGTGGAAAGGTTGCAGAACAATACAAGAGAAATGAGATACAATCACTTATATTCAGCGTTGAGGAGTTTAAAAATTCAATTAAAAAAGTATCGTGTGAAGATGTGAAGTATGTCCTATTCCCCGCAGGGATAGGACAAAGTGGTCGCATGAACTGTGTCTGGTTAAACCAATACCTACCTGTGATTATCTCCTTTGGCTAGGAGATGTAACGCCACAGAAAGGTCAAATGTATAGTTGTCAAGAAGTCAGTTTTATCCTTCATGGAAGAGAAGTCTTAGGGAGATGTTCGGCTGAAGGATTCATTTTCCAAATTGAGGCGTTTGGAAGTGATGGACACTGAGAAATTAAGCCTTGGGGTTGAACAGAGCATAGCTGTGTGATCCGCTTATGTAAAAAAACTAGAAAATATTTGCCAATCTGTATATGTACATGTGTATGTATGCATGTTCCATTATTTTGTATAATAAATACAATTAATTTTTTATACTTTTTATTCATCCCTTCTAAGCTGTATGGTATATATGACCTCAATAATGTGTATTGCCAGCTTTGTGTGTTCAGCATGTGTAGCGATTATATCATATATGTGAATAGCAGGGTGTGCCTAGATTTATTTCCTGAAAATCGGCCCTGTAAATTTTTAAACAGATTGGCCACTCCCATAACTCTATCAAAAGAGGTAGAATATGAATTAGGTGTCATAGGGGTTACGCGCCAAAACGAATACTACGCCATCACACCAGAAGATGAGGATTTCACACTTCAGTTAAAAATCACCTTAATCAGAGTTCGACAACTTGCTCATACGCTTTCACGTATGTTCTCGCTGTTGGCTTATTAGTGGGGGATATGAATAGATTGACTAGAGCACTCAATACAAACATTACAGAACAACTGGAAACGTTTTGTGGTGCATACATTTGGGGTGTAATGCATAGGTAAGAGTTATTTTCATGGAATGATGATTTGAAGCGGATGAGCCTCACATGCATGAATGCCAAGGTTGTGAAAGTAGGAATTGTTTTAGTTGTTGTAAAGTTTAGTGTTAGGGCTGCGTGTTTATTGGGGTTTAACATAGGAGTGCAATACATGATTTATGGTGTGGAGGTGAGATATCACCACTCCAAAACTCCCTATCTCGGTGATCACAATATTGATTACGTTTACTTATATTCCAACATTATTTAACCCTCATCACTGGGTGATAAAACGGTAAATATCCTGGACTGTTTTATGTTGGAATGTGGACGGGGTAGAGGTTTGCATAATGTAGTTTATAAACCTTTAAACACAAATGTGGTAGATTACGTTTCCATTGGTGTGACGAATCAGAAGGGGGAGTACATTAAGTTTATTAAACGTTAAAGCATGTCATGCACCCTTCATATAAGACCTAGATGAATGAAATTATGTGCAGTACTTCGCCAGTATGACTGGTATATGTGAGCAGTCTAGGCTGCTTGGACAAGTACATGAATAACTCAGCGTCCGGGTTTTTTAATAGGTTACCTGCTCCCATGTTCCTACCGAATGGAAGCGAGTATGAAGTGGGTCTAGCTTCGATCATGTTTCTGGAAGTTTATGCTGTGTTATCAAGAGATGAAGAATTCTCCCTCCAGTTTGTTACTAAAAATAATAAGCACGCCTATATCTATAGACCGACGATGGCTGTGTTAATGGGGGACATGAAAAGGCTGGTGAGGGCGCTTAACAAGGATATTTTTGAACATTTAAAGGTATATTTCGACAGCGAATACATAAACGTTTTCAACAGTAACAATGTATTTGGTTGGGATGAAGACAGCAGGAGAATTATTATACCTCATGTTAAAAGGGGAAGATTGAGGTGGGGGACATTAAAAGAGTGTCCGTCAAATTCAGTAATAAAGCGGCCATATTGCTGGGTTTTAAAAATAATACCGCGTACGAAGTTTACGGCCCCGATGCGGTGAATGCACATCTCTCGGTTGATTCCTTACCCAATAATTGGGGTGTAGATTATACGTATGTGTACACCAATATTGTTCAACTGACTGTTTTTTGGAGGAAAACTAGTAAATATATTGGATTGTTTTACATTAGAGAGCGGCAAAGGGAAGGGGTTACACAATATGATATACAAAGCACTGAACACGAACAATCTAGAACAGATTTCAATCATAATCTCCGACCAGAACATAAGGCGCATTAATTTCAATAATGACTCGAACATCACCTGTGTGCTTCATATAAGACCTAGATAGGGAGTTAGGTATAAAACCTGCATTCTCTTCCACCTTAATATTCAAGGGAGATATCAAAGGTTTTTTAACAGGTTTGAAGGTCATCTTCACCCCACCCTCGGAGGTCGAATTTAAAACGTTGTTCTCGTCCAAAACCTTAAGAAAGGGAGCGGGTCTAGAAGACATTCTGGTTTTCTATCCGAATCATAGAAGAGTTGGAGGTGTATTTTCAGTCATAGCCGGCATTGCATGCAGGGTACTCCTTTTCCTGTTCAATGCTGCTAAACCTTCCGTTAAAGAGTTTGGTCGATCAGTGCTTTCGTATGTAGTGAATGATCAGCTGCCCCTGAGGGAATCTTTAAAAAGCCGCGGTCGGGTAAGAAGACAAAGAAGAAGAGGAGAAAGAAGAATGGATGGATTAAATCGAGAAGTAAATATAAAAAGGATGTGTATGATCTTCTTTAATTCATTCACCTTTTGTCAGCGGGTGCGCACACACGCATTCTCTCCCTCTGGTAATTTTGTGAAATGTCGGGTGTGGCTCTTAATGTGCCAGGGACAGGAAACAAAGTTCCTGTCTCTTCATATATCACGGGTATCCCAGAATTGTTCCTGAATGTGAACAAATGTAGGATTATAGAAAGTTCCATTAATTCGAAGGAAAGGTTGGATTTCACACCTAGCAACAATTCTATAAATCAAATCCTTACTGATAACTATATCGAGTTTCGTATTAACGGTGTCATGGATTCCTTCTTGGATTTGTTGAGTATAGCTTTGGAATTATACATCACAGTGGTTAGGGGTGATGCACAGCTGCCAGTCGATGCACATGTTGCACTCGTTAACGGTATAAGCAATACGCTTACGCTTTTTAAATCCATCTCTGTCTTCTTGAACAAAAAGTTGGTGGAATCGTGTCCTGTTTTTACTGATCAACCATACATAAAAATGCTCAAGAGTGAGAAAACCAGAGCGCTACCGACTTGTGGTATGAGTGGAATTTTCCACAATGATTTTCACGCCACGAACGGTGTTACACAAACCTATACAGCCGTTCTTTCGGACAGATGGGTAGGTGAAAAACTCAGGTGATGAGCTCTGTTAAGACGAGAGTTCACACATACTTTACACTCCTTATAGATCTAGCGAGCATAGACATGTATTTGTTGGATTCTGTGGATTTGAGGATAAGGCTTGAAATGGCTAATAACAAATGGGTGATGGGTGCCCACACCTAGACTCACTTTATCCTTAAATGCCTTTTGGATGTATTATACGTCGACCAAAATTGTCTGTTGGGTGTTTGATTGACTACGATACGTCGACTACAAAAACTTTTTTAAATATTCCCGGAAAAATAGTTATAGGCCTAGTCTGCAAAAAATGTTTAATCACGCGCCTTGAGGGATGCTGGGAGTTCACAGATCAAGCTGTTGTTTTGTTTACAACCGTTACCCAGGCGCACATGAGCGAATTGCTTTCTTCTCACACCAGCAAGCACCAGCGACGCGTCGTCGGAGAGAGATCTCTTGCCGCATTCGCGTTTTGCAGAACTTTTGCGAGTTTTAAAGTATTTGTGACATAACAGGACGTTCAGAGAGATGTCCTAAGGTTGCCAGGAGTGTGAAAGGGGCATATTGCCTGTCGGTAGTGATCATGTGAGGCAAGTTTTGGACTTGGATGCTGAAGAGGGACCAAGCACCCAATGTGACCCAGCTTTCCAACGCCGTGGTGTGCAGCCTCGTGTGGCCGAAAGTGTCCAAGGACCACATCGTGTGCCTTTTATAACCCCTAGGAAGCATTGGGGTGTCCTGAGGGGCATTCGTAACATTTGGGAGACCTCCAACAAAAGGACATTGATGAGTACTTGTTGGAGCTCGATCGAGAGCAGCTCAAAAGTCCTCATTTTGATGGCAGTTGGTCATCTAGTGACGAGGACATCACGCCCAATGTAAGTATGACGAATATTTGCCCCCAATGTTTATACGGGAGTCAGCCTGAAAGTGAGCTGGAATTTAATGGTTTTAGTGCGTATGAGAGAGAGTGAGGAGGAGGAGGAGTCGCCGAGTTTTGTTGTTGGGGACGAAACAGAGAGCGAGGGTGAAAGCAAGGGAGATGGGCCAGTAGGGGGGTTGGGAGTGCGAAGCCGTGCCCGAGCACGTGTGCAGGCAAGGGACCGTAGAAGGTCGCAACGTCGCGTCAGACAAAGTTAAGACCGTTCATCCGAAAGTGATGAGGGGTGGTCGGAGGACCCCACCCCGCCTAACATGCACCCATTCACGGCAGCACCTGGACTGACCATACCTGTTCCTCTCACTGCACTGAAGTTCATTCATATGTTCCTGACGTGGGAATTGCTGGAATACCTGGTCGCAGAGAAAATGGATTACGCACTGTACTGCCGTGACGAACTGCGGATGACGTTGTCGTATCGCTGGCGGGGCTGCAATCTCACGGACATGGCACATTTTTTGGGGCTCCACATTTTTTTTGGAATGATGCCTGCTGCCGACATCATGCAATATTGGAGGCGGAATTTTTTTTTAAGTACGCCCAATGTGCCCAGCGTTATGGCCCGTGATAGTTTCCTGGCGTTGGACAGGTATTTGGAAGGGGGTCCGACTCATGCCCATGATTACAACAAGTCATGAGCCCATCCAAAAAGAGATCGTGCAGCGGAAGAAGACACGTCGGCAGGGCTGAGTTACATATGAGGAGTTTCGTGTCCAACGGCCTACTGTCATTGGGCACTACAACAGGCACATGGGAGGAATTGATCTCTTTGATCAACTCATCCAGTATTATCCCTTTGCCAGGAGAACCAGAAGGTGGACACAGAAGCTCCTCAAATACGTCCTTCAGTTGGCACTCCAGAATGCCTACATCCTCTACTGTGGGTACAATTCTGACCTCTGGAGGTTGTCCCACATGCAGTTTCTTGAGGTGGCCGGGAATGTCCTCATAAACTTCAATCCACTGCCCCGAGCTACAGATCTGCCCCGAGCTCCAGATCTGCCCCGAGAGGAAAGTTCAGATGTTAGGAGGGCCAACCTCAGTCGTCCTGCTCCTGCTGCTGCTGCCGCCACCCCTGCTGCCACCGTCCCTGCTGCTGACGCCCCTGCTGCCGACGCCCCTGCTGCCGACACCCCTGCTACTACTGCCGCTGCCCCTGCTGCCGCCCAGTCTCAGATTCAGACTTCCCGTCGGATAGTGGACCCTGTGTGTTGGCTGCAGCCAGGGGATCACACACTGGAGCTCCTAGAAGGGAGCAGGCAGAAACGGTGCCGGGTGTGCCATATGAATGGCGTAAGAAGAGACACCTGCCAGGTAGCACTTTGCTGCAAGTACGGGGAGTGTGACCGCAAATACCACAGTGCGGTCATATATTGGAATGCGCCGACCCAAGGGCAATGAAGGGTGCAGCGGACCGCTGAAGGGCGGCCCGTCGGCAGTAACGTCGCGCGTCTCCCTCCTCCACCTGTACCTCGTCATGTCGAGAGAAAAAAAATGCAAGACTCTTCAGTGGAGGAGGAAGAAAACAAGAATAGAACAAAGAGTCAGGATTACGTGTGAGTATTCTGCATTGATTTTATATTTAGTTTTATATTTAGTACAAGTTTTTATATATCTGCATTTATTGGTGTTTTGTATATTATTTCGTTTTCTGTAAAATAAAAAGTTTTTCACCTGCATTCCTTTTAGTTATGTATTTGTACCAGAATAAAAAAATGTAATATTTTATATATATATATATATATATATATATATATATATATATATATATATATATATATATATATATATAATCATATTGGTTTTTTGGTGAGCACAAAATCCAACATTCCAGCGATATTCAATCATTTACCTTGATTTTGCAACAAACGGGATGTCTCTAGCACAATATTTCGATTTTTGGTGAATTTTTGAAAAAAAACTGTCCTTCTCTCCGCATGCGGTAACTAGGCCGAAAATCTCAGAAATGCTTGACTCCCTTTGTCGTAATTTTTGCACCGTTTTGTATTGGGCCTTACATAAAGTGTTAAACATGAAAATGTGTGCAATTTCATGTAGAATAAAAAAAAAATAACTGATGGCTGTAGCTTTCATCAGTTTTGAAATATTTTTATATAAATCACGATAAATAGAAAAAATTCGACCTTTGGTCAACTTTAACTCAACCGAAATGGTAAAAAATGCAATTGCAAGCTAAAGCTCTTACATTGTAGTAATATTCAATCAATTACCTTCATTTTGCAACAAACGGGAAGTCTCTAGCACAATATTTCGATTTATGGTGAATTTTTGAAAAAAACCTTTTCCTTCCCACCGCACGTGATAACTCTGCCGAAAATCTCAGAAATGCTTGAGTCACCTTGTCGTAATTTATGCACCGTTTTATATTGGGCCTTACATAAAGTGTTATGCATGAAAATGTGTGCAATTTCATGTAAAATACAACAAAAAATAACTCATGGTTGTAGCTTTTATCAGTATTTGAAATATTTTTATATAAATCACGATAAATAGAAACAATTCGACCTTTGGTCAATTTTAACTCAAACGAAATGGTCAAAAACTGCAATTGTAAGCTAAAACTCTTACATTCTAGTAATATTCAATCAATTACCTTAATTTTTCAAAAAACAGAAAGTCTCTAGCACAATATTTCGATTTATGGTGAATTTAAAAAAAAAAAACTTTTCATTCCCTCCACGTGCGGTAACTCGGCCAAAAATCTCAGAAATGCTTCAGTCACCTTGTCGTAATTTTTGTACCGTTTTATATTAGGCCTTACATAAAGTGTTATGCATAAAAATGTGTGCAATTTCATGCGGAATAAAACAAAAAATAACTCATGGTCGTAGCTTTTATCAGTTTTGAAATATTTCATATAAATCACGATAAAAAGAAAGAATGCGACATTCGGTCAATTTTAACTCGAACGCAATGGTCGAAAACTGCAATTGTAAGCTAAAACTCTTACATTCTATTAATATTCAATCAATTAACTTCATTTTTCAACAAACGTGAAGTCTCTGGCACAATATTTCTATTTATGGTGAATTTAAGAAAAAAAAACTTTTTTACGTCCGTACGTTACGAATTCATGCATCATTTTGTGATAATATTTTCTCTGTGTTGCTTTGATCATTTTACAATTTGCTATATCGTAATTTAGTGTACAATACAACGAAAAAAAATTAACTCATTAGCTTTAACCGTTTTGCTCACAGCGTGATTTGTATACAATTATATATGACATTTTTTTTTGCGCTGTCATATATTCCAATATTTATATATGATAATGATATTTTTTTCATTTCTTGCCGTGTCATTTAGAAAGTAATGACAGGTGGGTGACGGAATACCATTTCAAGTATTTCAAAAGGGTCAAATGTTCTCATTGGAGTTCTAGTGGTAAACGGGCTGTATGCATTCATCAAATAAAAAGGTTATAATAATTTGTTGATGTTGTTAACATACTACATCATATAATTTTTCTCATTTCTTGCAAGCGTTCGGTTCTTCTAAGTCCCATTATTTCTCTTCCTTAGGATGAGCAGGAAAGGAGGGGTTGTTCCGCACGGGGCACATGTGGAGGACGAACGTCAAACGATACAAGGTAATAAATCTAGAAGATTGTGTTTTTATTGTAAAATTATTTAGCAGTCTGAGGTTGATGATAAGGAGTCGTGGCGGTATTGTTTTTGACTGGTTGGGTACTTTCAAGGGGTTGTTAAGCCAAAATGGAGTTGGGTATTTTCTAGGGGTCGTGAAATGGTTTTTTTTTTCATCCGTAGAGAATATTTTGAGCCAAAATGGAGTTGGGTATTTTCTAGGGGTCGTGAAATGGTGTTTTTTTCATCCGTAGAGAATATCTTGAGCCAGGGGTTGTGTATTTTCAAGGGGTTGAGCAAAACCACTGCTGAAATGCTTGACGGAGGGCTTCTACCTCATCCTCGGCGTCGACTTGCACAAAGATATCGTTAATATAACGGACATATCTGCGGGGGTGCTGCATCCTGGTGAAGACCCGCTCCTCCACAGTGCCCAGATAAAAGTTAGCAAAGAGGACCCCCCCCTGGGGAGCCCAACCCCACCCCGTCCTTCTGGCAGAACATCTGGCCACGGTGGGTGAAGAAAGGGGCCTTCTTCGTGCAGATCTCCAGCAGCGTACAAAGCAAGGTTTCAGGTATGTTGAGGTGCGCTGGCGACTGATTCCAGTAGACAGGCTCAAGGATGATATTATTATTATCATCATTATTAATATTATTATTATATAAAGGACAGCCACACATACAGAGTTAATAATGCACTTCGAAGTCTCCTCAGTGGCCCTTAGAACGCTTCTCTCCGCGACTTTGATATTGGACAATTGTTTCATTGTGTTTGTTGGTTCTCTGGAGCTACGAGAAGGAAGGAAGGAAGAAACAACACTGGTACTGTTGTCCTTAATAATAACAATTACTAAGGTATTATTTCTAAAAAATTAAGTGTATTGGTATAAATAAATACACACACACACGCACATACATATATATATATATATATATATATATATATATATATACATATATATATATATATATATATATATATATATGAATAACTTGATCACGAAGTATATAAAACGTTATGTTATGCATATATATATATATATATATATATATATATATATATATATATATATATATATATATATAAAGAGTATAGCCAGCAGAACACATACTTAAATACAGACACACTTAAAAAATATTACTAATAATAAATAAATAAAACACTGAAGGTTAACCTACCATTACAGAGGATAAGGACATACTAAGAACAAAGCATAAAAAAAAATTTTCGAGAGAGGCAAAGAGTTAAGACAAATACAAGGGAGCAGGGGTTGTTTGACAGTTCAGTGAAGGGACTCGTTGTCTAATATTTAAATTTTCAAGAATAAGTTGTTCTTGTGGGTTGTTTGTATAACCAATAATCTTAAAAATCTTCATAGATGATTTCGGTTTTTGCATTTAATTGTATGGCTACGTATATTAGAGGATTCTGGATTAGTCAATCGACATCCGGTTATATATATTAATATATAGTATATCTATATATCTATATATAATATAATATAGATATATAAGATATATATATATATAGATATTCATGTCAATGATATATATATATATATGTATATATATTGGAATATAATATATATATGTATATTATGTATATATATATACATATATAGATATTATTATTTATTATTATACAATAATATATATATACATATATATATATATATATATATATATATATATATATATATATATATATATATATATATATACACAATAAAAGGAGCCCATAAAAACACCAAAATATAGAGAGAAAAATTCTTTATTTCAGAGACCACTGTCTCCCTCTTCAGGTAGATGTATGAGAAAAGTTTACAGAAAAGGTGGTATTTATACCAAGTGATCCATCCACAGGTAAGCCAATTTAGGTCACTCCTGCTGGTAATCTTCCTTTAATCTTCTTATGCGTTGGTTGAATGAAAATCTTGTTGATCATATCTGAATCCCATGCTCCTTTTGAGATGTTCATTACCTGCCTCTCTTTAATTAAGGCCGATTCCATCATTTCACTCTTGTACCGACAATTGCTGCTATAAATTATACGTGACAAGTTCCAGTTTATTCTATGGTTATGTTCATTTATATGGTTGAAAATAGCTGAGTTCTGTTGTCCATACCTAACTGACCGTTTGTGTTATAATAATCTCTGGGGAAGGGATTTTCCTGTAAATCCGATGTAAGACTGGTCACAGTTCTGGCATGGGATTTTGTAAACGCCTGTGTCCTTGGGGGTTGTCTTTTGTTGGACATTAATCAGGGATTTGGCTAAGGTATTTGGGTAAGTAAATGCAAAAGGGTTAGATTTTCCGAGGGTCTGAGTCACTGTCTTAATCCTGTCCGGTGTGGAATTTTTATTTTATTGTTGGGTGTATCTCTGGTCTTGTCTTGAGGGGGTCGGCAGAAAATTACGTTTTCTTTGTGAATTGCTTTCTCAATTATATGGTCAGGATACTTTAAAGACGAAAGTTGCTTACGAATTAGTTCAAATTCTTTTTCCAGGAAATCTGGGGAACAAATTCGTAAGGCTTTTAAGAACAGGTTGTGCGACACCTATCTTGATAGCAATGTTGTGACAGCTAAAGTAGTGAATGTATGAAAGTGAGAACGTTGGTTTTCTGTACAAGGTAAATTTGTATTCTGTCGTGTCTCTGATTATTAAAACATCAAGAAAAGGAATTTTGTTGTCTGTTTCCCATTCAACTTTAAATTTGATGCTGGGAACTAATGCGTTTAATTTTGAAAGGAATTCATTAATATTGCCCCATTTTGGGATTCTAAGGACTGGTATTTGTCCTTTCTTGTTATTGATTTATGGTATTTGTCACATCCAACAAGGTTGATTTAAATTTTGTATTTATTAAGTATTAAATATTGTTAAGTTTTCTTGGGTGTTTGTTTCTGCTGACCTTTAGCACAGACTTACATTTATTACTGACGACAACTAATATAATAAGAACTTGCATAACAACCCCAAGTGTTGTAACAATTCCCAAGGGTTGTAACTATAATATATATATATATATATATATATATATATATATATATATATATATATATATTTATTATATATATATATATTCATATATATATAATATATATATATATATATATATATCATTCGAGCTACAAATGTCCTTTAATATCTAATTTGCTCTACCTTGGAATTGATATATTTTCATATATGTATCAAAGGGGAATTTTTAGTTGATAATTTCGTCCCCTCATGGGATCGAACCACTGTCCAGTGGACGAGAACGAAATCAGGACGGACAGTGACGTTGCTGAATTGGCCAACAGAGAGGCTACGTCACTGTCCGTCCTGATTTCGTTCTCGTCCACTGGACAGTGTTCGATCCCATGAGGGGACGAAATTATTATCAACTAAAATTCCCCTTCGGTACATATATGAAAATATATCAATTCCGAAGTAGAGTGAATTAGGTATTAAAGGACATTTGTAGCTCGAATGATTTATATGAATCATGGTTATGTGATAAAAATTCATATATATATATATATATATATAACATATATATATATATATATATATATATATACATATAACATATATATATATATATATATATATATATATATATATATATTATATATATAGTATACGTAATGTACGTATGTATGTAGAGAGAGGACCGTGAAAGAGAGAGTGAAGACTGGGTATATTATGGTAATAATAGTTATTATAATAATAATAATTGCATTATATATATATATATATATCTATAATATATACATATATACTATATATATATATATATATATATATATATATACATGCATGTATGTACGTATGTAATAGAGAGAGAAAGAGAGAGAGAGAGAGAAGACTGGTTATATAATAATAATAATAACAATAATAATAATAATAATAATAATAATATAATAATGAAATAATAATAATAATAATAAAAATAATAATAAAAGTATTATATATATACGTATGTATGTATGTAGAGAGAGAGAAAGAAAGAATACTGGATATTATAATAATAATAATAATAATAATAATAATAATAATAATAATAATAATAATAATAATAATAATAATAATAATGACTGTATTATCATTACATATAGTAACAATAATGATAAGGCGTCAAAATTAATCCCCAATACTAAATTCAACGTCAGTAAACTTGAAGAGAAAATAAAGAAGGAAAATAAAAAGAAACTCGTTTCAGAACATCCGAGGAGAATACTGGACTGGGAAAATGTAATTAATGATTTCAGTTGAGGCAAAGTTGAAAGGGTGAAGATAATCTCCTACGCGAATTCTTATGTCGAAAGAAAGACTTCAGTCAAAAGCTCTGGGAGCAAGAATCCTTCTTCATCCAAACACGAAGAAGAAGAAGAAGAAATACTCGGAGCCGAGCCGGGAAAGAGGCGCTCCGAGGCCGGCGCTGGAGCCTTCCTCGAATCGAAAGAAGCCGCCGCTCATCAGTCAGTTGTAGAAACTAGGACTATTGACAGCTGACATATTTGGGTAACATTAATCATTATGATGTTTGCTCCACTTATTGTAGCTTTTTGTGCACTTGCAGTTGTGGCCTGTGGTTTGTTTAACTCAATTGTTGAGGACCTAATGACGCTCAATTGGGCTGAAGGACCTTCGAGTGTATCACAGGATATTTATCTTATAGCTGTGGAATCTGTTCATCCAGAACTTGATGATGAACAAACCTTTTGGACGCCAGGCAAAGCCGTCGCCATCACTTGTATGGGTGTGGCCTTGTTGGCTGGCCTGGCGGTAGCTGCTTACCGAAAATACCAGCAAAAAGGAAAGTACATTCACGGACTGGAAAAAGATCTGGAATCGCAACGAACCGAGGTGGCCAGACTGAGAGATCGTCTGGAAACGCAAGAAGAACGACATGCAAAGACAGAGGAACACCTAGACGAGATGACCCGAGACATTCAATTGTTGGAACACCAGCGAGGACGTTTGGAGGCTGAGAAACAGATGCTGGAAGAGTTTCTGGAAAAGAGTAAGCTCCAGGAAAGTGAAATGGAACGTCTCTTGAAAGGAGCTAGGGAGCAGAACGAGTTTCTGCAAAATGAAATTGTGGAGAAAAATCTTATGATTGAACGGAACGCAGTTGAAAGAAAAGAAATGGAAAGTCGTTTGGAAGAAGAAAAGAAAGCAAGAGACAGAGAAATCGAGACATTGGAAAAGGAGCTGAGAAGTCGTTTCCAGGACACGATGGTGACGAAGGAGAGAGAGCTGGAAAGCGCTCTGAAGGAGGGAACCGAGCTCTCCTTGAGATTAAAGGAATCTGAAGCCACCAATCGAGTGTTGGCTTCGGAGAACAAATACTTCAAGACGGCCAATGACGAACTGAGAGAAGCTCTGGAAGAGAAAGAGAAAGAGGGCGACCATCTGAAGAATTCGAAAGAAGCTTTTACACGAGAAATTGCTGGGCTACGACAGAAGAATGCCGATCTCCAGAAGCAAATCGAAAATGGAGAGGAAAATAAAAACATTTTGAATGAAGAAGTTCAGCAGATGAGAAATTGGGTAGCTGAACTAGGAGGTCAGAATGCCAAGATGGAGGAGGAATTGGCTCATAAAGAACTGGAAGCAAAGTCGACGAAGAATTCTCTAGAAAATGCAGAAGAAAATAACAAAATTTTAAATGAAGAGGTTCAGCAGATGAAAAATTGGATAGCTGAACTAGGAGGACAAAATGCCAAGATGGAGGAGGAATTGGCCCGTAAAGAACTGGAAGTAAAGTCGATGGAGAATTCTCTAGAAAATGCAGAAGAAAAGAACAAACTTTTAAATGGAGAGGTTCAGCAGATGAAAAATTGGGTAGCTGAACTAGGAGGACAAAATGCCAAGATGGAGGAGGAATTGGCCTGTAAAGAACTGGAAGTAAAGTCGATGGAGAATTCTCTAGAAAATGCAGAAGAAAAGAACAACATTTTAAATGAAGAGGTTCAGCAGATGAGAAACTGGGTAGCTGAACTAGGAGGTCAAAATGCCAAGATGGAGGAGGAATTGGCCAATAACGAACATGAAATAAACTCACTAAAGAATTCTTTAGAAAATGGAGAAGAAGTGAACAAAATCTTAAATGGAGAAGTTCAGCAGATGAGAAATTGGGTAGCTGAACTAGGAGGGAAAAAGGCCAAGTTGGAAGAAGAGTTACGTAATAAAGAACAGGAAGTAAATTTACTGAAAGCAGAAGCTCAGCTGATTAGAAACTGGATAGCTGAAGTCGAAGGTGAAAAGGCTGAAATGAAGGAAGAGTTAGCTAAGAGGGACCAGCAAGTGACTCTACTGATGAACTGTTTAGAAAATGAAGGAGAGAAAAACAGACTTCTGAATGAAGAACTCGAGCAGATGAAGATGCGGCTGGCTCAATTGGAAGCCATGAATTCAGATATTAAGGGTGTATTGACCCAAAAAGAAAAAGACATTATGTCCATGGCTAATGCTCTAGAAACCGAAAAAGAGAGGAATAAAGAATTAAGGAAAAACTTGCTGAAGCAACTTGAAAGACTTGATCACATAGTATCATTGACCTGAACCATGGATAAATGATTTAGATTTGATTGACAACAAAGGGTCACTACCTTCCGCCAAAGTTGGAGATAGTGTGAAACCTTCAAGTGCTGCAAGATCAAAGGCATAGATAGACATGGGAGGTAAGAAATGAAGTTTCCCTTAACTTGAGAGCCAACACCTGTTTGGAGGAAGGAGGACCAGCTCTCAGGATGAGAGCCAACAGCTGTTCGGAGGAAGGAGGGCCA
>NC_061089.1:23466287-23476264 GCF_015104395.2 Macrobrachium nipponense
TCAATATAACAAAGCACTTCACTTTAAACTTTTAGCAAGTAACACCATAATTGAACGTTATTGAACTTAATATCTAAGCTATAAAATACACAAAGATAAACTAGATAGCGCCACAAACAGTATCTTCAATAGAGGAAGAATAAACTTAACTTAACAAGAGGGTGGAAGTACCCAAGTAAACAAAACTAAGGATATCAAGATGGAGTAATGGGAATAGAAACTTAGAACAAGACAAGGTTGAAGGAAAAGTGAGGGAGCAATCAACAGATGGCGTGCATATGGAAGTTAAAGAGAAAGTAATAAAGACATAAGACTAATTATATACATTTACAATAGTGGAGCAAAAACTTGACAATATATATATATATATATATATATATATATATATATATATATATATATATATATATATATATATAAAATATACATATGCATATATAGATATATACATATACATATATATATATATATATATATATATATATATATATATATATATATATATATATATATACATATGCATATATATATATATATATATATATATATATATATATATATACACACACACACACATATACATATATATATATATATATATATATATATATATATAGATATAAAATATACATATGCATATATATATATATATATATAAAATATACATATGCATTATATATATATACAATATTTATATATTATATAGATATATAGAATATATATATATATATATATATATATATATATATATATATATATATATATACATTTATGCATATATATAAGGGACTTAGAATTTTTTCACTCATATTCATATTTATGTGAAATGGTGTTTATTTCATCTTTAGAGTATATCTTGAGCCAGAATGGGGTTGGGTATTTTCAAGGGGGTTGAGCAAAAATGTGGTTCAACATCATTAGAGTTTATCTTGAGCCCATTTGGGGTCGGATATTTATAAGTAAGGTTTGCAAAACCATGGTTCTCCTATCCTAAGAGTTTTTCATGAGCTAATTTGTGGTTCTTTTCTGAACTAGAGCAAAATATTTGGTGCTCTTCCCGTGGGTTGCTAAAGGTCAACGTACAGTTGGACACAGGTTTCCCTGGTACACTTTCTTGAGGGACTTCGAAAAATTATATGGTAACAGTGTTTACTGAGGGGGATGGGGGGAAGGACTCTTCCTCTCTTTGCAAGAGTTCCACAAATAAGCTCTGGAATTCTTTCGGTGGGAGGAGTCATTAGGTATGGTTGAAGAAAGACACACACACACACACACAGACACGGAGTAAAAGAAAAAAAAAAGAAATCTGAGCAGGTTATATCGCTGTAACTAAGATTACTGTCTTACTTTTAATATAAGTTTGTTTATTAAGATTCCCTTCAACTTTCGTCTAAGGCGTTATCTTACCACCGTGTCTGTTATTATATATCGGTCATATTCATTACGCAATACTTAAAATGGATAAAAATTTTAGAGTTATATTGGTATTGGAGAGAATCACGAACATCATAACAGGATATTTTAACCTTATCACGTAAGCCAAGTTTATGGTATCGGTTGCAGTGCGTTTCCTACCAATAATATAATAGGAAGCTATAAAGAGAAGTGCAGCAGCACTTCATTGAACATACCCAAAACTTAGTGAACGTGTTGAAATGTCCGACACCTTTGCTCCTCTCTCTCTCCCACATTAGCTAATTTAAAGTGACATATCTAGAAATACCACTGCGCTAAGTATGCAGTTTTGATATGTCATTAACACCCTCTAATCTTGACTAAACTAATATATGCATATATATTTTTTCGGGGGGCGGGGGAGTGGTGTCGGGGATTGAGTTCTTGATGTTATGTCATCTTACAGGTTTTGGAATTCTAAAATGTAATTCAAACTGACAAGCTTCTTGCCTTTGCTGTACCGATGTCCTCAGCCTGGCTTTGCTACAACTGAAATGGGTGGGCCTGTTGCGACCCCGATGAGTGGACGAAGTAGATATGCTCGTGGATAGAGTGTATGGCTAACGAAAAGCTCCACTTGAAATATTTTCTTGTTTATCTTTAATGCCTGCGTGTTTTTAGTGTTTATCCTAATATTATTATAGTGCTGTCGATTTTCTGAATACAACAACATTTACAAGAAGAAGGATTTGGTTATACTCACTCTCTCTTGTAAAATACATATAGAATGGAAAGGAGAGGAGAGAAAAGGATAGAGACGAGAGAGAGAGAGAGAGAGAAGAGAGAGGAGAGGAGAGAGAGAGAGAGAGAGAGAGAGCTAGACGTTACTGAGGAATCAAAATGAAACTACTAGGGACAGAGAAAATTCCACAACGTGTAATGGAAAGTGAAGAAGGACTCCTAAACTTGGTGCAAACTTTTAACCATTCCCATATGGTAAACTTAATTCGTTTGCCAATGATAAACAATTGTTGATATTCAGAGGTTTTATGTATTCATGGTTGGGTTTGTATTCCCTCTTGAATATACTGTAGAGGTTATCCCCTACACGCCGTTCATTACAATAATTATTACATGATATGGATAAACATATCTACTTGCCTTATATTTTCTATATTAATTGTGATACGTGTTTTAATGGCATACGGACAGAAATTCCTTTCGCTCTTATCATTCGTGTGAGGATAAGAGACAGACGTCTCTATTGTTAAACAGCCCTTTCAGTCAATTACTTGTCCATTGTGGAAAGAGCTATTTGGAGAAATGTAGTTGTATGATATTGTCCTAGGGTTCTCTTTTTCGATAATTTTTAAAGAAAAAATCAGGATAGCGAAATTCCCTTTAGATTTTGAACTCCTTTGAGATATCAAATTCACCTTTCTAATAAATAAATTATAATAATCATGACCTGGAGCTAAACGATATGCATAGGACTGTTTACGATTTTTTCTTTTTTGCATCATACGACAAGGGAAGTTCAGCGGAAGCCATGGGGTAATCCAAATATACACACTTAATTTTTACATTTATTTTTAATATTAGTGAGAAGTCCAGCCACCTTCCTTCTAGATCACCTTTTGCAATCTGTTTGGCATAGAAGATTCATGGTTTCTGACGATCTGTGGTCGGTTGTGGAAGAGCTTCCATTGTGTTCCCAGAGGTCCATAAGTTGATCTGGTCTCCTCTCCCTCTCAGGCTCCCGACATCATACCAAATTAGCCTAAATATTCTCAGTGAGGTTCAAGTCTGTATCCTTACTAGGCCAGTCAAGCAATTGCAGATCCTCTCGACCTTGAAACCTTTCCTGGACTATTCTGGCCGTATGGATGGGGCAGCGGTCGTGAATGAAAATGACAGGAGCAGGTGGGGAGGAATAATTCCGCTGTTGAAATGAAAGCAGTTAGAAAATGAAGTTTCAATGTATTTTTCACCAGTGAACCTCCACTCAATCCTGGTGATATAATCCAAACAATGTAAGAAGATCCAGCCCCACACGTTTACTGTGACATGCCATTCCTGGTCACCTCGTAATGTTTCTTCTGTGGTATCTGAAGGGAAAAAATCTAATTTTTAACAATTTACGCTTTGCTTTTCGTAATAGGGAAAATAATGCTATATCGTTTGGGGAAATAAAATGCTAAGCATGAACTGCAACAGTCCGTTATGATATGATATTCTTTAATTCAGTAACCAGGCTGAACTCTATAAGTTTGCCTACGTGATTATTCATAACATTAATAATGCATTTGCTTAATGCCTGAAAGCTGGCCATAGTAGAACTAACGGAGGGAGTTTCAATGAAGAATTTTTATTTTCACACTTCTCGTGGCAATATAATTCAATTAGCGGAAAATACATGGTTATTGACAAAATTATTATCTTTTGATTATAATATTACCCTTGCTTATAATTATTATAGCCTAATTGTTATTAATGATTATAGAAACTCACCTTATATTACTCGGTCTTCAGTTATGTATTCTACCGTGACTTCTGCTAGTAAAAGACCTTTCGTCACTGCATACGACTCGAGACCAAAATTCCATATCCTCCCCCACAAACTGTTGAACAAAGGCAAGCCTATCAGCACGATGCCGTTTGGCGAGAAATCCCTTCTTGGCAGGAATTCTATGAGGTATTCCTGCCTCATGCAGACGTCTTCGCACCGTCATAGCCGAAACATTTAATGCCAGACGTTCACGAATAGCAATAGTATTGGTAAAAGGATCTTCTTCTGCTGCTCGTCGAATGTCGTCGTTATCCTAACGGGTGGTCATTCGTGGTGGAGGTCTTCCAACTGAAATACGTAATTAACATGCAGATACCTAGATAATCAGGATTAATTATAGCCTGTTTACTTATGGGAACGCTATTTGGTATTCTGGGAAGTAAAGAGAATGAATCACTATTAGAGTTCAACAGGACCAAGGCAACTGTAATTTAGGTTTCATAATTTCACGGGTTTATAAGCTTTATAGTTCTTAATTAAATAAATAAATTAATAAATAAATGCTATCCAAAGTCGGTCAATTTCCCAGTCTAAGCGTGCCTCCTTTTCCATTTATTTACTGTTGTAGGGGAGACGTCAAGACGCTGTGCAACAGCACGTATTGAAAGCCCACTTTCTCGTAGAGCAACGATCTGCGCCCGGAGAACTATATGTTGCTGTTCATTTGGAGACTATAACGAATACTACTAGCAGAGGACAGATAACCTATCAAAATTTATACAACACCTCAGTCTAGCCATGATTGGGTGACAAACTTGTTAGCGTGTAATAGGGGTGCTGTAGCAGTTATCACTGAACAAAGTGATATATTAAATCACACGATTACTGGGACTGATTGATTGATTGGCTGTTACTGGCATTGCAACATCTCAGGTCATTACTGTCATTGATAACGTTTAAAATTCTGTATGTATTCATAATGATAAATCGTTAATTGTCTGTTTGAAATACTGTTTACTAAAGGTGGTGCTGTTCCTCTCTTAACGTGAATCCCACTAATCAGCTTTCGAGCTGTTTTAGTGTATAAGAGGTTGGAGGAGGCAAACTTGTTATAAGTATTAATCCTCATAGATGAATAAACATTATCTTAATGCAGGGGTTGTTACTTAGCATTACATTTCCCCAAACGATATATCATTATTTTCCCTGTTACGGAAAGCAACGCGTAAATTGTAAAATATTCAGATTGTTTTTCTTCAGATACCACCGAGGAAACATTTACGAAGTGGCCAGGAGTGGCTTGTAACCGTGTGGGCCTGGATTTCCTTACATGGTATATGTGATATCACCACGACTGAAGGGTTTCACCAGTGAAAAATACGTTAAAATTCCTCAGGATTTCTTCCTCCCTTCACTTCACCAGCGGAATTATCCCTTTCCACCTAGTCCTGTCATTTTCATTCATGACGGCTGCCCCATCCATACGGCCAGAATAGTCCAGGAATGGTTTCAAGGTCGAGAGGATTTGAATTGGTTGACTGGCCAAATAAGGGTGCAGACATGAACCCCATAGATCCCGAGAAAGATAAAGTCGATTTATTAAAGATTGAACAATTCACAGGTGCCCCGAGAGAAGCCGAAGCGCAGTAGAAAAATCACTGAATTTCTAATCAGTTTTCTCCCATGTATACATAAATTTTTTTAGATTTTTGTTCCCATTATTTTTATCCTCATCCATTTTGTATGAAGTAGCTACTGTCGCATATCTTATGTAATATAAGCAGGTTAGTGGTAATTACGTTTGCTATATGTCTATTACAATTAGAATCATAATTACCTGACCTGTTATCGAATTACAACTACAACTTCAATTACAAGATGGGGAACAATATCAAATACAATCATTAGTATAATTTCACAATTTTAATATTTCAAAATTGTAATCACAGCTACAAATATATATATATATAAAATTTATTACTCAAATAGTGGTCTGGTTAAACTACTTTTATAATAATAATAATAATTTCGCACACCTATTTCCTTTAAAAAAAATGCAGATAGTTGCAAAGACTTTATACTTGAGTTTGGTGTCCTTTTACAGTCTTTCTGCAACAATTGTAAGTTGTAACTTATAATACCTTTAGTATAAATACAAAACAAACATATCTAAAATATTTTAGACCTGCAGAAATTATCGTTAACATCCTATGATTTGCCTAAGTAAATTGTTAGTATGTTTATTGTGTTGAAAATTATTATGCTCATTATAAGAAAATAATACTGAAATACAAAACTCAAATATTGGAAAAAGTTTTTCCCAAAACCTTTTGCACAAAAAAAGGAAATAAATGGAACAAAAAAAATTTTTAGAATTGGTAGCTGGCTTGTTAAGATTCTCCCTTAATAATATAACAAATAAATTGGGTAGCGACTCAAAACATCTCTCTATTGCATTTGGTTAAGATGAGTTTACGAAAAGTAAGAGGGCTGCTCTAGGATAACAATTTCAAATAAAGTACTTTATTATTTGAACTTTTCAGTTACAATTACAATTACAATTACCATTAAGTATAAATAAAAAACAAACGCAATTACAGTTAACTTAAAACGGCGTAATTAAAAACATTTCAGACAAATGACAATTACTCCAAGCCTGAATAAAAGGTAATGTTTATTTGTAATTGGTAAAGCTCTCTTACTGTGGGTTTCACACAGTGCAGTCACGTTTTTGGTCAATAACACTGTAATGAAGACTGGTATCAGTACAAGATTTTGCTATAATTTTTCGGTATAATCAAGGCTTTAACTCTAATGAATGTCCGGTAAAAATGCTCAATATTTATTTGTAACACATAGAGCAATTATAACCAGTTACCTATTCAAACCAATCTGTAGGCATTTGGCGGCTCTCTCTTTGCCAAAAAAGAATTGAAAAGTTGCGTGACACACGGATTTCTGCTACTATGCCGACAGTTATGTTCTTAGGCGGCCATCTCTTCTTCACCTTCGTAATACAAATGAAGATTGCGAAGGAGGTAACCAAACACAAGTATAACAGTAGCTTTACCATCAATCACAGTGTCTATCGTTCTACTACTCCACCTTACATGCAGATATTTCTCACTCTAATAATCATAATCATTTACTCCTAACCCAAGTCAATAGTCACTAAAGAAAGAACAAAAATTTTGACCTTAAGATAAAAAAAGTAATAGCTACTACTGCTGCTGATTTTAAGAATAATGGTAAAAAAAAATGCTGTATTACTGGTTATTATTATTAATGATTAATTAATATTGTTCCCTTGTTTTCAACGTAGACCAAAAGTAATATATCCATGCCTCGGGTAAGGTAGCACATTTTTTCCATAACTGAACTATACCGTACCGTACTTTGGTAAAATTGTCGTTGCGTAATTCCGTACCGTACACATAGGCTAAATAGCAACCGTGCCGTACCGTAATGCCAGCCTTGCTGACAGGTAACAACCGAGTGAATCGTTAGATATAAACAACATTGTAAATTATTATTATTAAATTATATAGATGGATAGATAAAAAAAATCGTACAAAATATACTTAAACTGAAATAACATTCAGAGAGAGAGGGCTGAGGGAAGGAGGAAGAAAGGGGTGGAAGTGGGAGTGAAGGGAGAGGTAGGCGAAGTTTTTTTTTATTCTCTTGTGTTCATATCCACTTCTGGCTAATCGAGCCTTTTGCCTTTTCGTACAGGACAATGGTCTATTCTTTATAATTTGTGATTCATGATACTCTTATAAATTACGGTACTGTGTAGTACACTATAGCAAAATCTCGAGTATTCAGTTCTCAAAGTAATTATTAACCCTTAAACGCCGGAGCGGTAAATAAAAAAATGACTACCCGTATGCCGGAGGGGTTTGAGAGTGAGCGCCGTAAGCGGAAAAAAATATTTTTTTCAAAAAATCACAGCGCGCTTAGTTTTTCAAGATTAAAAAAAAGTTCATTTTTGGCTCCTTTTTTTTGTCATTGCTTGAAGTTTAGTATGCAACCATCAGAAATGAAAAAAAATATCATTATCATATATAAATAATGCGATATATGATAGCGCAAAAACGAAATTTCATATATAATTGTATTCAAATCGCGCTGTGCGAAAACAAAACGGTTGAAGGTAACAAGTTACTTTTTTTTCGTTGTAATGTGCACTAAATTGCGATCATTTTGATATATAACACATGTAAAACGATAAAAGCAAACACAGAGAAATATTATCACAAAATAATGCATGAATTCGTAACGCGCTTACGTAAAACACATATTTTTTTCAAAAAATTCACCATAAAATCAAATATTGTCCTAGAGACTTCCAATATGTTTCAGAATGAAGACAAATGATTGAATATTACTATACTGTAAGAATATTAGCTTACAAATGCAGTTTTCGACCATATCTGACGAGCTAAAGTTGACCGAATGTCGAATTTTTTATATATATATTTTTTTATATGCAATTATTTCGGAAATAAGAAAAGCTACAACTTTCAAATATTTTTCGTTTTATTCTACATGAAATTGCGCACATTTTCATATATAAAACTCTATGAAATGCCTAATATAAAACGGAGCAAATATTCCGAGAATGGGACTTACGCATTTCGGAGATTTGTGGCAGAGAATCCGCGCGCGGAGGGAAGGAAAGTTTTTTTTAAAAAATTCACCATAAATTTAAATATTGTGCTAGAGACTTCGAATTTGTTTCACGATGAAGATAAATGACTGAATATTACTAGACTGTAAGAGTTTTTATCTTACAATTGCGTTTTTCGACCATTTCGGTAGAGTCAAATTTGACCGAACGTGGTTTTTTTTTTTTTCTATTTATCGTGATTTATATGCAAATATTTCGAAAATGAGAATAGCTACAACCTTCAACTATTTATTGTTGTATTATACCTGAAATTGCGCACATTTTCATATATAAACGTTATGTAACGGCTAATTTAAAATGGTGCAAACATTACTACAATCGCACGTATGATTTTTTCGGAAGAGTTACCGCGCGGACGTAAAGAAAATGTTATTTTTTCATAAATTCACCATAAATCGAAATATTGTGCTAGAGACTTCCAATTTGTTGCAAAATGAAGGTAAATGCTTGAATATTACTAGAATATAGGAGTTTTAGCTTACAATTGCGTTTTTTCGACCATTTCGGTAGAGTCAAAATTGACCGAAGGTTGAAAATTTGTCACTTATCATTGTTTTTTTATATGAAAATATTTCAAAATTGATAAAAGCTACAACCATGCGTTGTTTTTAGTTGTATTGTGCATGAAATTGCGCACATTTTCATATATAAAACTTTATGTAACGGCTAATTTAAAATGTGCAAACATTACCACAATCGCATGTATGATTATTTTCGGAAGAGTTACCGCGCGGACCGTAAGGAAAAAAGTTTTTTCATAAATTCACCATAAATCGAAAATATTGTGCTAGAGACTTCCAATTAGTTGCAAAATTAAGTTAAATGATTGAATATTACTAAAATATAAGAGTTTTAGCTTACAATTGCGTTTTCGACCATTTCGGTAGAGTCAAAGTTGACCGAAGGTTGAAATTTTTGGCACTTATCGTTATTTATATGAAAATATCTTAAAACTGATAAAAGCTACAATCATAAGTATTTTTTTGTTGTATTCTACATAAAAATGCGCACATTTTCATATATAATACTCTATGTAACGGCTTAATTTAAAATGGTACAAAAATTATGTCAAAGTGACGAAATAATTTCAGAGATGTGTCACAGATACTTTTTAGTGCGGCAAGAAAGAAATTCGCGCTTGCGCGCCTGCGTAACAATTGTAAACAAAACAAACACCTTGATCCGTGAACTCCCAGCATCCCCCAAGGCGCATGATTCAAGAGTTTTCGGCTGGTAGGCCTAAAAGTATTTTTCCGCGAATTTTTAAAAAAAACTTTGTATGTCGACGTAAAATACGTCCAGTCGGCACCCGAGAGACAAAAAATGTCGACGTAAAATACGTCCAGTCGGCGTTTAAGGGTTAACAGGAACAATAATTAC
>NC_061089.1:23476764-23512305 GCF_015104395.2 Macrobrachium nipponense
GTAATTATTGTTCCTGTAATAATTACTTTGAGAACTGAATACTCGAGATTTTGCTATAGTGTACTACACCAGTACCGTAATTTATAAGAGTATCATGAATCACAAATTATAAAGAATAGACACTTGTCCTGTACGAAAAGGCAAAAGGCTCGATTAGCCAGAAGTGGATATGAACACAAGAGAATAAAAAAAAACTTCGCCTACCCTCTCCCTTCACCCCCACTGCCACCCCTTTCTTCCTCCTTCCCTCACCCCTCTCTCTCTGAATGTTATTTCAGTTTAAGTATATTTTGAACGATTTTTTTTATCTATCCATCTATATAATTTAATAATAATAATTTACAATGTTGTTTATATCTAACGATTCACTCGGTTGTTACCTGTCAGCAAGGCTGGCATTACGGTACGGCACGGTTGCTATTTAGCCTATGTGTACGGTACGGAATTACGCAACGACAATTTTACCAAAGTACGGTGGACGGTATAGTTCAGTTATGGACAAAAAAATGTGCTAACTTACCCGAGGGCCAGGATATATACTTTTGGTCCCTAGTTGAAAACAAGGGGAAAATATAATAATCATGGATATATTACTTTTGGTCTACGTTGAAAACAAGGGAACAATATTAATTAATCATTAATAATAATAACCAGTAATACAGCATTTTTTTTACCATTATTCTTAAAATCAGCAGCAGCAGCAGTAGTAGCTATTACTTTTTTTTATTTTAAGGTCAAAATTTGTGTTCTTTCTTTAGTGACTATTGACTTGGGTTAGGAGTAAATGATTATGATTATTAGAGTGAGAAATATCTGCATGTATGGTGGAGTAGTAGAACGATAGACACTGTGATTGATGGTAAAGCTACTGTTATACTTGTGTTTGGTTACCTCCTTCGCAATCTTCATTTGTATTACGAAGGTGAAGAAGAGATGGCCGCCTAAGAACATAACTGTCGGCATGGTAGCAGAAATCCGTGTGTCACGCAACTTTTCAAATTTTTTTTTTTGGCAGAGAGCCGCCCCAATTGCCTACAGATTGGTTTGAATAGGTAACTGGTTACAGTTGCTCTATGTGTTACAAATAAATAAAATTGATCATTTTTACCGGACACTTCCATTAGGAGTTAAAGCCTTGATTATACCGAAAAAAGTTATAGCAAAATCTTGTACTGATACCAGTCTTCATTACAGTGTTATTGACCAAAAACGTGACTGCACTGTGTGAAAACCCACAGTAAGAGAGCTTTACCAATTACAAATAAACATTACCTTTTATTCAGGCTTGGAGTAATTGTCATTTGTCTGAAATGTTTTTAATTACGCCGTTTTAAGTTAACTGTAATTGCGTTTGTTTTTTATTTATACTTAATGGTAATTGTAATTGTAATTGTAACTGAAAAGTTCAAATAATAAAGTACTTTATTTGAAATTGTTATCCTAGAGCAGCCCTCTTACTTTTCGTAAACTCATCTTAACCAAATGCAATAGAGAGATGTTTTGAGTCGCTACCCAATTTATTTGTTATATTATTAAGGGAGAATCTTAACAAGCCAGCTACCAATTCTAAAAAATTCTTTTGTTTCCATATTTTATTTCCTTTTTTTGTGCAAAAGGTTTTGGGAAAAAACTTTTTCCAATATTTGAGTTTTGTATTTCAGTATTATTTCTTATAATGAGCATAATAATTTTCAACACAATAAACATACTAACAATTTACTTAGGCAAATCATAGGATGTTAACGATAATTTCTACAGGTCTAAAATATTTTAGATATGTTTGTTTTGTATTTATACTAAAGGTATTATAAGTTACAACTTACAATTGTTGCAGAAAGACTGTAAAAGGACACCAAACTCAAGTATAAAGTCTTTGCAACTATCTGCATTTTTTTTAAAGGAAATAGGTGTGCGAAATTATTATTATTATTATAAAAGTAGTTTAACCAGAACCACTAATTGAGTAATAAATTTTACATATATAATTATATTTGGTAGCTGTGATTACAATTTTGAATAATTTAAAATTTGTGAAATTATACTAATGATTGTATTTGATATTGTTCCCCATCTTGTAATTGAAGTTGTAGTTGTAATTCGATAACAGGTCAGGTAATTATGATTCTAATTGTAATAGACATATAGCAAACGTAATTACCCCTAACCTGCTTATATTACATAAGATATGCGACAGTAGCTACTTCATACAAAATGGATGAGGATAAAAATAATGGGAACAAAAATCTAAAAAAAATATGTATACATGGGAGGAAAACTGATTAGAATTCAGTGATTTTTCTACTGCGCTTCGGCTTCTCTCGGGGCGGGGCACCTGTGAATTGTTCAATCTAATAAATCGACTTTATCTTTCTCGGGATCTATGGGGTTTCATGTCTGCACCCTTATTTGGCCAGTCAACCAATTCAAATCCTCTCGACCTTGAAACCATTCCTGGACTATTCTGGCCGTATGGATGGGGCAGCCGTCATGAATGAAAATGACAGGACTAGGTGGAAAGGGATAATTCCGCTGGTGAAGTGAAGGGAGGAAGAAATCCTGAGGAATTTTAACGTATTTTTCACTGGTGAAACCCTCAGTCGTGGTGATATCATATACCATGTAAGGAAATCCAGGCCCACACGGTTACAAGCCACTCCTGGCCACTTCGTAAATGTTTCCTCGGTGGTATCTGAAGAAAAACAATCTAAATATTTTACAATTACGCGTTGCTTTCCGTAACAGGGAAATAATGATATATCGTTTGTTTGGAAATGTAATGCTAAGTAACAACCCCTGCATTAAGATAATGTTTATTCATCTATGAGGATTAATACTTATAACAAGTTTGCCTCCTCCAACCTCTTATACACTAAAACAGCTCGAAAGCTGATTAGTGGGATTCACGTTAAGAGAGGAACAGCACACCTTTAGTAAAACAGTATTTCAAACAGACAATTACGATTTATCATTATGAATACATACAGAATTTTAAACGTTATCAATTACAGTAATGACCTGAGATGTTGCAATGCAGTAACAGCCAATCAATCAATCAGTCCCAGTAATCGTGTGATTTAATATATCACTTTGTTCAGTGATAACTGCTACAAGCACCCTATTACACGCTAACAAGTTTGTCAACCAATCATGGCTAGATGAGGTGTTGTATAACAAATTTGATAGGTTATCTGTCCTCTGCTAGTGCTAGTAGTATTCGTTATAGTCTCCAAATGAACAGCAACATATAGTTCTCCGGGCGCAGATCGTTTGCTCTATGAGAAAGTGGGCTTTCAATACGTGCTGTTGCACAGCGTCTTGACGTCTCCCCTACAACAGTAAATAAATGGAAAAGGAGGCACGCTTTAGACTGGGAAATGCCCCCGACTTTGGATAGCATTTATTTATTTAATTTATTTATTAATTTTTGAACTATAAAGCTTATAAACCGTGAAATTATGAAACCTAAATTACAGTTGCCTTGGTCCTGTTGAACTTAATAGTGATTCATTCTCTTTACTTCCCAGAATACCAAATAGCGTTCCCATAAGTAAACAGGCTATAATTAATCCTGTTATCTAGGTAGCTGCATGTTAATTACGTATTTCAGTTGGAAGACCTCCACCACGAATGACCACCCGTTAGGATAACGACGACATTCGACGAGCAGCAGAAGAAGATCCTTTTACAATACTATTGCTATTCGTGAACGTCTGGCATTAAATGTTTCGGCTATGACGGTGCGAAGACGTCTGCATGAGGCAGGAATACCTCATAGAATTCCTGCCAAGAAGGGATTTCTCGCCAAACGGCATCGTGCTGATAGGCTTGCCTTTGTTCAACAGTTTGTTTGGGGAGGATATGGAATTTTGGTCTCGAGTCGTATGCAGTGACGAAAGGTCTTTTACTAGCAGAAGTCACGTAGAATACATAACTGAAGACCGAGTAATATAAGGTGAGTTTCTATAATCATTAATAACAATTAGGCTATAATAAATTATTAAACAAGGGGTAATATTATAATTAAAAGATAATAATTTTGTCAATAACCAGGTATTTTTCGCTAAATTGAATTATATTGCCACGAGAAGTGTGAAATAAAAATTTCTTCATTGAAATCCCTCCGTTAGTTCTACTTATGGCCAGCTTTCAGGCATTAAGCAAATGCATTATTAATGTTATGAATAATCACGTAGGCAAACTATAGAGTTCAGCCTGGTTACTACGAATTAAAGAAATATCATATCATAACGGACTGTTGCAGTTCATGCTTAGCATTTTATTTCCCCAAACGATATAGCATTATTTTCCCTATTACGAAAAGCAAAGCGTAAATTGTTAAAAATTAGATTTTTTCCCTTCAGATACCACAGAAGAAACATTTACGAGGTGACCAGGAATGGCATGTCACAGTAAACGTGGGGGCTGGATCTTACATGTTTGGATATATCACCAGGATTGAGTGGAGGTTCATTGGTAAAAAATACATTGAAATTCTCAGGATTTCTAACTGCTTTCATTTCAACAGCGGAATATCCTTCCTCCCACCTGCTCCTGTCATTTTCATTCACGACCGCCGCCCCATCCATACGGCCAGAATAGTCCAGGAAAGGTTGGTTTTCAAGGTCGAGAGGATCTGCAATTGCTTGAATGGCCTAGTAAGGATACAGACTTGAACCTCCCACTGAGAATATTTAGGCTAATTGGTATGATGTCGGGAGCCTGGGAGGGAGAGGAGACCAGATCAACTTATGGACCTCTGGGAACACAATGGAAGCTCTTCTTCCACAAGCCGACCACAGATCGTCAGAAACCATGAATCTTCTATGCCAAAACAGATTGCAAGAGGTGATCTAGAAGGAAGGGGCTGGACTTCTCACTAATATTAAAAATAAATGGTAAAAATTAAGTGTGTATATTTGGATTTACCCTATGGCTTCCGCTGAACTTCCCTTGTCGTATGATGCAAAAAAGAAAAAATCGTAAACAGTACTATGCATATCGTTTAGCTCCAGGTCATGATGATTATAATTTATTTATTAGAAAGGTGAATTTGATATCTCAAAGGAGTTCAAAATCTAAAGGGAATTTCGCTATCCTGATTTTTCTTTAAAAATTATCGAAAAAGAGAACCCTAGGACAATATCATACAACTACATTTCTCCAAATAGCTCTTTCCACAATGGACAAGTAATTGACTGAAAGGGCTGTTTAACAATAGAGACGTCGTGTACCTTATCCTAACACGAATGATAAGAGCGAAAGGAATTTCTGTCCGTATGACATTAAAACATGTATCACAATTAATATATTAGAAAATATAAGGCAAGTAGATATGTTTATCCATATCATGTAATAATTATTGTAATGAACGGCGTGTAGGGGATAAACCTCTACAGTATATTCAAGAGGGAATACAAACCCACCATGAATACATAAAAACCTCTGAATATCAACAATTGTTTATCATTGGCAAAACGAATTAAGTTTACCATATGGGAATGGTTAAAAGTTTGCACCAAGTTTAGGAGTCCTTCTTCCACTTTCCATTACACGTTGTGGAATTTTCTCTGTCCCTAGTAGTTTCATTTTGATTCCTCAGTAACGTCTAGTCTCTCTCTCTCTCTCTCTCTCTCTCTCTCTCTCTCTCTCTCTCTCTCTCTCTCTCTCCTTTTCATTCTATATGTATTTACAAGAGAGAGTGAGTATAACCCAATCCTTCTTCTTGTAAATGTTGTTGTATTCAGAAAATCGACAGCACTATAATAATATTAGGATAAACACTAAAAACACGCAGGCATAAAGATAACAGAAAATATTTCAAGTGGAGCTTTTCGTTAGCCATACACTCTATCCACGAGCATATCTACTTCGTCCACTCATCGGGGTCGCAACAGGCACCTTCAGGCCCACCTTACCGTCCCCCACCCATTTCAGTTGTAGCAAAGCCAGGCTGAGGACATCGGTACAGCAAAGGCAAGAAGCTTGTCAGTTTGAATTACATTTTAGAATTCCAAAACCTGTAAGATGACTTAACATCAAGAACTCAATCCCCGACACACTCCCCCCGCACCCCCGAAAAAATATATATGCATATATTAGTTAGTCAAGATTAGAGGGTGTTAATGACATATCAAAACTGCCATACTTAGCGCAGTGGTATTTCTAGATGATATGTCACTTAAATTAGCTAATGTGGGAGAGAGAGAGGAGCAAGGTATCGGACATTTCAACACGTTCACTAAGTTTTGGGTATGTTCAATGAAGTGCTGCTGCACTTCTCTTTATAGCTTCCTATTATATTATTGGTAGGAAACGCACTGCAACCGATACCATAAACTTGGCTTACGTGATAAGGTTAAAATATCCTGTTATGATGTTCGTGATTCTCTCCAATACCAATATAACTCTAAAATTTGTATCCATTTTAAGTATTGCGTAATGAATATGACCGATAATATAATAACAGACACGGTGGTAAGATAACGCCTTAGACGAAAGTTGAAGGGAATCTTAATAAACAAACTTATATTGAAAGTAAGACAGTAATCTTAGTTACAGCGATATAACCTGCTCAGATTTCTTTTTTTTATCTTTTACTCCGTGTCGTGTGTGTGTGTGTGTGTGTCTTTCTCAACCATACCTAATGACTCCTCCCACCGAAAGAATTCCAGAGCTTATTTGTGGAACTCTTGCAAAGAGAGGAAGAGTCCTTCCCCCCATCCCCCTCAGTAAACACTGTTACCATATAATTTTTCGAAGTCTCGCAAGACGGTTGTACCCAGGAAACCTGTGTCCAACTGTACGTTGACCTTTAGCAACCCACGGGAAGAGCACCAAATATTTGCTCTAGTTCAGAAAAGAACCACAAATTAGCTCATGAAAAACTCTTAGGATAGGAGAACCATGGTTTTGCAAACCTTACTTATAATATCCGACCCCAAATGGGCTCAAGATAAACTCTAATGAGTTGAACCACACTTTGCTCAACCCCCTTGAAAATACCCAACCCCATTCTGGCTCAAGATATACTCTAAAGATGAAATAAACACCATTTCACATAAATAGAATATGAGTGAAAAAATTCTAAGTCCCTTTATATATATGCATAAATGTATATATATATATATATATATATATATATATATATATAGATATAATATCTATATATCTATATAATATATAAATATGTATATATATATATAGCATATGTATATTTTATATATAATATATATATATATATATATATAGCATATGTATATTTATATATATATATATATATATATAGTATATATATATATATGTATATGTGTGTGTGTGTGTATATTATATCTATATATATATATATCATATATATATATATATATATTATATATATATATATATATGCATATGTATATATATATATATATATCTATATATATATATATATATATATATATATGTATGTATATGTATATATATATACTATGTATATATATTTTATATATATATATATATATATATATATATATATATATATATATATATATATATATATATATATATATATATTGTCAAGTTTTTGCTCCACTATTGTAAATGTATATAATTAGTCTTATGTCTTTATTACTTTCTCTTTAACTTCCATATGCACCGCCATCTGTTTATTGCTCCCTCACTTTTCCTTCAACCTTGTCTTGTTCTAAGTTTTCTATCCCATTACTCCATCTTGATATCCTTAGTTTTGTTTACTTGGGTACTTCCACCTCTTGTTAAGTTAAGTTTATTCTTTCTCTATTGAAGATACTGTTTGTGGCGCTATCTAGTTTATCTTTGTGAGTTTTATAGCTTAGATATTAAGTTCAATAACGTTAAATTATGGTGTTACTTGCTAAAAGTTTAAAGTGAAGTGCTTTGTTATATTGATTATTGTATTGTATTGTGTTAACTTTATATAATAAGTAATTACTAATTATAATCTTAAGTGACTGTTGAGTTTCGTTCACCCGACCAGTGTTTTCCAGAGTGGATATTTTAATTTAGTGGAATATTATTTTTATTATGCTTCCTACTGAGTGTTAGCTAAGGCCATGTATAAGCTTAAGTATTTACCACTGAATACGAGGAAATTCAGCTTAGGAATGTCATAATATATATATCATAAAAGGAGCCATAAAAAACACCAAAAATATAGAGAGAAAAAGCACTATAGTCAGAGACTGCTTTCTCTCTCTTCAGGTATATGAATGAGAAAATTTTACAGAAAAGGTGGTATTTATACCAAGAGGTCCGTCCACAAGTAAGCCAATTTAGGTCACCCCCGCTGATAATCTTCCTTTAATCTTCTTAAGCGTTGGTTGAATGAAAACCTCGTCGATGACATCTGAAATCCACGGTCCTTTTGAGATGTTCATTACCTGCTTCTCTTTTATTAAGGCCGATTCCATCATTTGACTCTTGTACCGGCAGTTGCTGCTGTAAATTACACGTGACAAATTCCAGTTTATTCTATGGTTATGTTCATTTATATGGTTGAAAATAGCCGAGTTCTGTTTTGTCTATACCTAACTGACCGTTTGTGTTGTATTAATCACTGGGAAGTGATTTACCTGTAAATCCGATGTAAGATTGGTCACAGACCTGGCATGGGATCTCATAGACCCCCCTCCCCAGTGTCTTGGGAGATTTCTTTTGTTGGACGTTAATCAGGGATTTGGCTAAGGTGTTTGGGTAGGTAAATGCAAAAGGTTAGATTTCCCAAGGGTGTGGGGTACTCTCTTAATCGTCTCCAGGTGAGGAATTTTTATTTTATTGTTGGGTATGTCTCTGGTCTTGTCTTTAGGGGGTCGGTAGAAAATTTCGTTTGCTTTGTGAATTGCTTTCTCAGTTATAATGGTCAGGGTACTTTAAAGACGAAAGTTGCTTGCGAATTAGTTCAAATTCTTTTTCCAGGAAATCTGGGGAAAACAAATTCGTTAATGGCTCTTAAGAATAGGTTGCTAGCTACACCTATCTTGATAGTAATGTCATGATAGCTAAAGTAGTGAATATATGAAAAGTGGGAACGTGGTTTTTGTATATGGTAAATTTGTATTCTGTTGTGTCTCTGATTATTAAAACATCAAAAAATGAATTTTGCTGTTGTTTCCCATTCAACTTAAAATTTGATGCTGGGCACTAATGCGTTAATTTGAGAGGAATTCATTAAAAATTGCCCCACTTATTATCCCAAAATGTTAGGATATCATCCACATATCTCATCCAACAGCATGTTTTTGGGTTTTATTGCATTTATTACTGTAGTTTCAAAGTATTCATGTACAGATTGGCTAAACAGGACTTTAAAGGACTACCCATACTTTACACCCGAATTTTTGCTTGTAGAATGATTCTCTGAATGAAAAATACGTTATTAGATGCACATAATTCAACTAACTTTATTATTTTGTCAAGCGCCAATGGGAAATGATCTGAATAGGGGATAATTTTTCCCTTAAAAACTGAAGAACGTCCTGTACAGGCACTTTTGTGAATAGGGGAGTCTACGTCAAGGCTTAAAAGTTTTTATGTTTGTGAAGTGGTATATGTGCTTCTCTGAATTTGTGACAAAAATCTTCCTAATGTTTAATGTGACTGGAGGAGAAAAAAGTGCCTAAAAAAGGGAAAGGGAGGCCACTAAACCATTTATGAAATGCGCCGGAGCTTTTCAATATATATATATATATATTTATATATATATACATATATATATATATATACATATATATGTATATATATATGTAATATATATATGTATATATATAGTATATATATATATTATATGTATATATATATATATTTATATATATATATATATGTATATATGTATATAATATAGTATATATATACATATAATATATATATACCTTCTATGTATATAATAATATATATAGGTTATATAGATATAATATATATGTACATATATATGTATATATAGACTAATATATATATACGGTGGTTTCGATCCCATGGGGGGACGAAATTATTATCAATTAAAAAATTCCCCTTCGGTACATATAAGAAAATATATCATTTGGGAGGTAAAGTGAATTTAGATATAAAGGACATTTGTAGCTTGAATTGATATATAAATGGATCACGGTTCGATGTGAATTATTTTCATAACAAAAGGCTACGTGCTGTCAAACGCTCGAATTGGCCAAACATGGTAGACGGGGTTCATATCGATTCTAATTACGAAAGCACCCAGGTCGAGGGTGATTTGTAAGGTCAGAATCGATATGAACTTATAGCGTCTCTGTTGGCTGATTGGATAGCGTCACTGACTGTCCTGATTTCGTCCCCGTCCACTTGGACGGTGGTTCGATCCCATGGGGGGACGAAATTATTTATCAATTAAAAAAATTCCCCTTCGGTACATATATGAAAATATATCATTTGGGAGGTAAAGTGAATTTAGATATTAAAGGACATTTGTACCTTGAATGATATATAAATGGATCACGGTTCGATGTGATATTATTCATAACAAAAGGCTACGTGCTGTCAAACGCTCGAATTGGCCAACATTGGTAGACGGGGTTCCATATCGATTCTAATTACGAAAGCACCCAGGTCGAGGGTGATTTGTTTGTAAGGTCAGAATCGATATGAACTTATAGCGTCTCTGTTGGCTGATTGGATAGCGTCACTGCTGTCCTGATTTCGTCTACCGTCCACTTGGACGGTGGTTCGATCCCATGGGGGGACGAAATTATTATCAATTAAAAAATTCCCCTTCGGTAACATATATGAAAATATATCATTTGGGGAGGTAAAGTGAATTTAGATAATAAAGGACATTTAGCTTGAATTGATATAAAAATGGATCACGGTTCGATGTGATAATTATTCATATATACATATATGTATCTATATATATATATATATATGTGTTGTGGTATAGATATGTATATATATATATATATATATTATGTAGATATATATATATATTGTATATATATATATGATATATAATATAGATATAGATATATATAGATATATCATATATATAGTATCATATACTACAGTATATATACATACATATATATCTATATATATATATATAGACATAAATATATATATATATATATGAGTATATATAGTATATATGATATATATATATATATAGATATGTATATACTATATATAAGTAGATATATACACATATATATATACATATATATAGTATAGATAGAGATATATATATATATATTTATGATATATATATATATATATATATAGATATATATATATATATATATGATTATTTTATTAGGTATATAGATTATATATATATATATATATATATATATATATATATATATATAGGTATATATATATGTATATATATGTATATATATATATATATATATATGGATACAATATATACATATATATACATAGATATATATATATATATATATATATATATATATATGTATATATATGATATATATATATATAATATAGATATATATATATAGATATATAATATATATATATGTATATATATCTATATATGATATATATATATATATATATATATATATATATATATATATATTTACGTATATATATATATATATATATATATATATAGATATATATGTACATATATATATAGATATCTATATATATATATATATATATATATATATATAATATTATAATATATATAATATATATATTTATATATATATATATCATATATATATATATATATACATATATATATATATATATAATAATATATATATATATATATATATATATATATATATATGATATGGGCCTTTTGCAATCTTGAGTGATCTCACCCCTGGGGCATCCTCGCCAGTGGAGCGTCATTGGTATCGGGGTTTATTTTAGCCAGGGATGGGCCCTTCCCGATCCTCAGCTCCACCAGCTAGCCAAGAGAGGGTAGTCTTCTCCCCTGCCACTCTGGGATCAAATATTTTGCACATACTACATAAGGCATTAACTTACGGGTTTTTACGCCGCGCCAGAGGTTGCCACAGTAGTATATGAAAGTATTCAATCCATTATGCATTGCATGACCCATATTTTGCATATATACAATGGCATTAACTTACGGGTGTTTACGCCACGCCAGAGGTTGCCACTGCAGTATATACAAAAGATGGACCTTGCAATGCATAACCCAATTCACATATGGAGTAGAAGGCATTAACTTACGGGTTTTCACGCCGCACCAGAGGTTGCCTGCTGCTCAGATATGTGATTGGTTTAATACCCACTCCAGAGGGTATCATGCGGCAGGAGAAGGGGGTGGTCCTGTGCCCCTCCAAACAGCTGTGGAGAGCTGGTCCTCCTTCCTCCAAACAGCTGTTTGCTCTCATCCTGAGAGCTGGTCCTCCTTCCTCCAAACAGCTGTTGGCTCGCATCCTGAGAGCTGGTCCTCCTTCCTCAAAACAGCTGTTGGTTCTCATCCTGAGAGCTGGTCCTCCTTCCTCCAAACAGCTGTTGGCCCTCATCGTGAGAGCTGGTCCTCCTTCCTCCGTCACGGAGACGAGAGAATCTTCATGGATGCCTGTTGAAAAGGCCGATCACAAGACTTGTCTTCACAGCTGCAAAGAAACAGCCCATATGAAGGATTCTGACTGACTGATCACCAGTTGATGATGTTGCGGCATGTTCCAGAGGCATTGCGATCTTCTTGGCCCAATCGATGGAGTTGATTGGAGGATGGGTGTGTGGGGAGGTAGGGGGGACCTCCCGTTGCTGGTTGCTGCTGGGGGGAGCAGCAGTGAACACCCATCCTGCAGTCAATCCCATCGAATGGGCCAAGAAGATTGCAGCTCCTCTGGAACACGCACAGCAGTGTCCATCACCACCTAGTGACGAGTCAAAGTCCTCCACATTTTTGTGGAATCAGAGTCTGTTTCTCCTTTTGTCTCTTCCTAGTTTCCTTTAGTATTCATCCTGAGAGCTTGTCCTCCAACCTACAAACAGCTGTTGGCTCTCATTCTGAGAGTTGGCCCTCCTTCCTCCGAAACAGCTGTTGGCTCTCATCCTGAGAGCTGGTCCTCCTTCCTCCAAAACAGCTGTTGGCTCTCAAGTTAAGGGAAACTTCATTTCTTACCTCCCATGTCTATGCCTTTGATCTTGCAGCACTTGAAGGTTCACACTATCTCCAACTTTGGCGGAAGGTAGTGACCCTTTGTTGTCAATCAAATCTAAATCATTTATCCATGGTTCAGGTCAATGATACTATGTGATCAAGTCTTTCAAGTTGCTTCAGCAAGTTTTTCCTTAATTCTTTATTCCTCTCTTTTTCGGTTTCTAGAGCATTAGTCATGGACATAATGTCTTTTTCTTTTTGGGTCAATACACCCTTAATATCTGAATTCATGGCTTCCAATTGAGCCAGCCGCATCTTCATCTGCTCGAGTTCTTCATTCAGAAGTCTGTTTTTCTCTCCTTCATTTTCTAAACAGTTCATCAGTAGAGTCAACTTGCTGGTCCCTCTTAGCTAACTCTTCCTTCATTTCAGCCTTTTCACCTTCGACTTCAGCTATCCAGTTTCTAATCCAGCTGAGCTGCTTTCAGTGAATTTACTTCCTGTTTCTTTATTACCACTAACATCTTCTTCAACTTGGCCTTTTTTCCACCCTCCTAGTTCAGCTTACCCAATCTTTCCTCATCTGCTGAACTTCTCCATTTAAGATTTTGTTCACTTCTTCTCCATTTTCTAAATAATTCTTATAGAGTTTATTTCATGTTCGTTATTGGCCAATTCCTCCTCCATCTTGGCATTTTGACCTCCTAGTTCAGCTACCCAGTTCTCATCTGCTGAACCTCTTCATTTAAAAGTTTGTTCTTTTCTTCTGCATTTTCTAGAGAATTCTCCATCGACTTTACTTCCAGTTCTTTACGGGCCAATTCCTCCTCCATCTTGGCATTTTGTCCTCCTAGTTCAGCTATCCAATTTTTCATCTGCTGAACCTCTTCATTTAAAATTTTGTTATTTTCTTCTGCATTTTCTAGAGAATTCTTCGTCGACTTTGCTTCCAGTTCTTTATGAGCCAATTCCTCCTCCATCTTGGCATTTGACCTCCTAGTTCAGCTACCCAATTTCTCATCTGCTGACTTCTTCATTCAAAATGTTTTTATTTCCTCTCCATTTTCGATTTGCTTCTGGAGATCGGCATTCTTCTGTCGTAGCCCAGCAATTTCTCGTGTAAAAGCTTCTTTCGAATTCTTCAGATGGTCGCCCTCTTTCTCTTTCTCTTCCAGAGCTTCTCTCAGTTCGTCATTGGCCGTCTTGAAGTATTTGTTCTCCGAAGCCAACACTCGATTGGTGGCTTCAGATTCCTTTAATCTCAAGGAGAGCTCGGTTCCCTCCTTCAGAGCGCTTTCCAGCTCTCTCTCCTTCGTCACCATCGTGTCCTGGAAACGACTTCTCAGCCCCTTTTCCAATGTCTCGATTTCTCTGTCTCTTGCTTTCTTTTCTTCTTCCAAACGACTTTCCATTTCTTTTCTTTCAACTGCGTTCCGTTCAATCATAAGATTTTTCTCCACAATTTCATTTTGCAGAAACTCGTTCTGCTCCCTAGCTCCTTTCAAGAGACGTTCCATTTCACTTTCCTGGAGCTTACTCTTTTCCAGAAACTCTTCCAGCATCTGTTTCTCAGCCTCCAAACGTCCTCGCTGGTGTTCCAACAATTGAATGTCTCGGGTCATCTCGTCTAGGTGTTCCTCTGTCTTTGCATGTCGTTCTTCTTGCGTTTCCAGACGATCTCTCAGTCTGGCCACCTCGGTTCGTTGCGATTCCAGATCTTTTTCCAGTCCGTGAATGTACTTTCCTTTTGCTGGTATTTTCGGTAAGCAGCTACCGCCAGGCCAGCCAACAAGGCCACACCATACAAGTGATGGGGCGACGGCTTGGCTGGCGTCCAAAGGTTTGTTCATCATCAAGTTCTGGATGAACAGATTCCCACAGCTATAAGATAAATATCTGTGATACACTCGAAGGTCCTTCAGCCAAATTGAGCGTCATTAGGTCCTCAACAATTGAGTTAAACAAACCACAGGCCACAACTGCAAGTGCACAAAAAGCTACAATAAGTGGAGCAAACATCATAATGATTAATGTTACCCAAATATGTCAGCTGTCAATAGTCCTAGTTTCTACAACTGACTGATGAGCGGCGGCTTCTTTCGATTCGAGGAAGGCTCCAGCGCCGGCCTCGGAGCGCCTCTTTCCCGGCTCGGCTCCGAGTATTTCTTCTTCTTCTTCTTCGTGTTTGGATGAAGAAGGATTCTTGCTCCCAGAGCAAGAAGCTTTTGACTGAAGTCTTTCTTTCGACATAAGAATTCGCGTAGGAGATTATCTTCACCCTTTCAACTTTGCCTCAACTGAAATCATTAATTACTTTTATTTTTCCAGTCCAGTATTCTCCTCGGATGTTCTGAAACGAGTTTCTTTTTATTTTCCTTCTTTATTTTCTCTTCAAGTTTACTGACGTTGAATTTAGTATTGGGGATTAATTTTTGACGCCTTACCATTATTGTTACTATATAGTAATGATAATACAGTCATTATTATTATTATTATTATTATTATTATTATTATTATATTATTATTATTATTATTATTATTATTATTATTATTATTATCCAGTATTCTTTCTTTCTCTGTCTCTACATACATACATACTATATATAATAACTTTTATTATTATTTTTATTATTATTATTATTAATTATCATATTTATTATTATTATTATTATTATTATTATTATTATTATTATTATTATTATTATTATTATTATTATTATTATTATTATTATTATTATATAACCAGTCTTCTCTCTCTCTCTCTTTCTCTCTCTATTACATACGTACTACATGCATGTATATATATATATATATATATATATATATATATATATATATATATATAATGCAAATTATTATTATTATTATAATAACTATTATTACCATAATATACCCAGTCTTCACTCTCTCTTTCACGGCTCTCTCTACATACATACGTACATTACGTATATATATATATTTATATATATATATATATATATATATATATATATATATATATATAGTATATGTATATCTATATATATATATATATATATGTGTATATATATATATATATATATATAATATATATGAATTTTTATCACATAAACCATGATTCATATAAATCATTCGAGCTACAAATGTCCTTTAATACCTAATTCACTCTACTTCGGAATTGATATATTTTCATATATGTACCGAAGGGGAATTTTTAGTGATAATAATTTCGTCCCCTCATGGGATCGAAACCACTGTCCAGTGGACGAGAACGAAATCAGGACGGACAGTGACGTAGCCTCTCTGTTTGGGCCAATCAGCAACGCACTGTCCGTCCTGATTCGTTCTCGTCCACTGGACAGTGGTTCGATCCCATGAGGGGACGAAATTATCAACTAAAAATTCCCCTTTGATACATATATGAAAATATATCAATTCCAAGGTAGAGCGAATTAGATATTAAAGGACATTTGTAGCTCGAATGATGATATATATATATATATAATATATATATATATATATATATATATATATAGAATATATATATATAAATATATAAATATAGATATATATATATATATATATATATAATATATATATATATATATACTATATATATATATAGTTACAACCCTTGGGAATTGTTACAACTTGGGGTTGTTATGCAAGTTCTTCGTATATTAGTTGTCGTCAGTAATAAATGTAAGTCTGTGCTAAAGGTCAGCAGAAACAAACACCCAAGAAAACTTAACAATATTTAATACTTAATAAATACAAAATTTAAATCAACCTTGTTGGACGTGACAAATACCATAAATCAATAACAAGAAAGGACAAATACCAGTCTTAGAATCCCAAATGGGGCAATATTAATGAATTCCTTTCAAAATTAAACGCATTAGTTCCCAGCATCAAATTTAAAGTTGAATGGGAAACAGACAACAAAATTCCTTTTCTTGATGTTTTAATAATCAGAGACACGACAGAATACAAATTACCTTGTACAGAAAACCAACGTTCTCACTTTCATACATTCACTACTTTAGCTGTCACAACATTGCTATCAAGATAGGTGTTCGCACAACCTGTTCTTAAAAGCCTTACGAATTTGTTCCCCAGATTTCCTGGAAAAAGAATTTGAACTAATTCGTAAGCAACTTTCGTCTTTAAAGTATCCTGACCATATAATTGAGAAAGCAATTCACAAAGAAAACGTAATTTTCTGCCGACCCCCTCAAGACAAGACCAGAGACACACCCACAATAAAATAAAAATTCCACACCGGACAGGATTAAGACAGTGACTCAGACCTCGGAAAAATCTAACCCTTTTGCATTTACTTACCCAAATACCTTAGCCAAATCCCTGATTAATGTCCAACAAAAGACAACCCCCAAGGACACAGGCGTTTACAAAATCCCATGCCAGAACTGTGACCAGTCTTACATCGGATTGACAGGAAAAATCCTTCCCCAGAGATTATTATAACCACCAAACGGTCAGTTAGGTATGGACAACAGAACTCAGCTATTTTCAACCATATAAATGAACATAACTATAGAATAAACTGGAACTTGTCACGTATAATTTATAGCAGCAATTGTCGGTACAAGAGTGAAATGATGGAATCGGCCTAATTAAAGAGAGGCAGGTAATGAACATCTCAAAAGGAGCATGGGATTCAGATATGATCAACAAGATTTTCATTCAACCAACGCATAAGAAGATTAAAGGAAGATTACCAGCAGGAGTGACCTAAATTGGCTTACCTGTGGATGGATCAATATGGTTATAAATACGCCTACCTTTTCTGTAAACTTTTCTCATACATCTACCTGAAGAGGGAGACAGTGGTCTCTGAAATAAAGAATTTTTCTCTCTATATTTTGGTGTTTTTATGGGCTCCTTTTATTGTGTATATATATATATATATATATATATATATATATATATATATATATATATATATATATATGTATATATATATATTGTATATATATAAATACATATATATATATATATATCTATATATATATATATATCTATATATATATATACATATATATATATATACTATATATATAATATATATTATATATATATATATATATATATATATATATATATATAACCTTGGATGTCGATTGACTAATCCAGAATCCTCTAATATACGTAGCCATACAATTAAATGCAAAACCGAAATCATCTATGAAGATTTTAAGATTATTGGTTATACAAACAACCACAAGAACAACTTATTCTTGAAAATTTAAATATTAGACAACGAGTCCCTTCACTGAACTGTCAAACAACCCCTGCTCCCTTGTATTTGTCTTAACTCTTTGCCTCTCTCGAAAATTTTTTTTATGCTTTGTTCTTAGTATGTCCTTATCCTCTGTAATGGTAGGTTAACCTTCAGTGTTTTATTTATTTATTATTAGTAATATTTTTTAAGTGTGTCTGTATTTAAGTATGTGTTCTGCTGGCATATACTCTTTTATATATATATATATATATATATATATATATATATATATATATATATATATATATATATTATAAACTATATGCATAACATAACGTTTTATATACTTCGTGATCAAGTTATTCATATATATATATATATATATATATATGTATATATATATATATATATATATATATATATATATATATATATATATGTATGTGCGTGTGTGTGTATTTATTGTATACCAATACACTTAATTTTTTAGAAATAATACCTTAGTAATTGTTATTATTAAGGACAACAGTACCAGTGTTGTTTCTTCCTTCCTTCCTTCTCGTAGCTCCAGAGAACCAACAAACACAATGAAACAATTGTCCAATATCAAAGTCGCGGAGAGAAGCGTTCTAAGGGCCACTGAGGAGACTTCGAAGTGCATCATTATTAACTCTGTATGTGTGGCTGTCCTTTATATAATAATAATATTAATAATGATGATAATAATAATATCATCCTTGAGCCTGTCTACTGGAATCAGTCGCCAGCGCACCTCAACATACCTGAAACCTTGCTTTGTACGCTGCTGGAGATCTGCACGAAGGCCCCTTTCTTCACCCACCGTGGCCAGATGTTCTGCCAGAAGGACCGGGTGGGGATGGGCTCCCCACTGGGGGTCCTCTTCGCTAACTTTTATCTGGGCACTGTGGAGGAGCGGGTCTTCACCAGGATGCAGCACCCCCGCAGATATGTCCGTTATATTAACGATATCTTTGTACAAGTCGACGCCGAGGATGAGGTAGAAGCCCTCCGTCAAGCATTTCAGCAGTGGCTTTGCTCAACCCCTTGAAAATACACAAACCCTGGCTCAAGATATTCTCTACGGATGACATGGATGACCATTTCACGACCCCTAGAAAATACCCAACCCCATTTTGGCTCAAAATATTCTCTACGGATGAAAAAAACACCTTTCAGACCCCTAGAAAATACCCAACTCCATTTTGGTTAACAACCCCTTGAAAGTACCCAACCAGTCAAAAACAATACCGCCACGACTCCTTATCACCAACCTCAGACTGCTAAATAATTTTACAATAAAAACACAATCTTCTAGATTTATTACCTTGTATCGTTTGACGTTCGTCCTCCACATGTGCCCCGTGCGGAACAACCCCTCCTTTCCTGCTCATCCTAAGGAAGAGAAATAATGGGAATTAGAAGAACCGAACGCTTGCAAGAAATGAGAAAAATTATATGATGTAGTATATTAACAACATCAACAAATTATTATAACCTTTTTATTTGATGAATGCATACAGCCAGTTTACCACTAGAACTCCAATGAGAACATTTGACCCCCCACCTGTCATTACTTTCTAAATGACACGGCAAGAAGACAATGTTCATTAACGACAAAACTGATTTCAACCCTCTGTGACTTTTACAGTGAACAGTGAACGAAGAGAACAGTGTAAAGACCGCACTTATATGAATTATATGGCTGTATCTGCCTTACGTACTGACGAAGGACAAATCCTAAAATAGCGCAGAGAAAAGTCGATAAGCCGCCCGAATAAATTTTTGGGTTTATACAATAACTGTCAAAAAAGAACAGTCAATATAAAAGCACATCTTGTGCCCAACAACGTCAATACTAGAAGATGAAGGCAGAGTATTCGATATAAAAAAACTAACGGTTTAATCCTATTCACAGGTATTATGAACATACCCACTTCATCCGAAGCAAACACACCTAGATATTTAATAACACTCCCTAGCAAACCTTGAAAGTAAGTCTCAATTTCTTTTGTATCCATCACTCCTAACCCCTAACATCACACTGAACGACTCCATCCGAATCAATTGTTAAAATACCCTTGGTGCTTCCGAACAATAAAATCATGCAAGGATGAGGTGTGACTGTTCTCAGCTTTATAGATTCAAACTAGCTGAAATTTCAACCAGCATTGAATCTTCAACCTCTTCCATGACGAAGCTACAACAATAGAGAGCCCTTCCGTTTTTAAGTGTTGTAGGTGATGAGGTTATCACGACCACCACCTATTGACTTGTGCGTTTCGTAAAACAATTGCGTGACAGTATTAGGAAAACGACAGTTTATATTATACATTGTATTCCCATTAACAGTGATATGCACGCTATTCAAGTACAAACTATTGGCCACATAATTCCCTGAAAACGTTTGCATACTAATCATAGCTTACGTAATCTTTTCAGTATATATGTAAGAATTACATTATATATAAACCAGTGACCTGGGGTCATGGCATCAGGAGGGGTTCTACGTGACCAAAGCACACCTTAGATTATGCTATGCGTTGTCTGCAGTAGCCTGATCTAGCTCAAAGCTTTGTCAACATTTTTATGTTATGATAACTTTGCACAACAACTTCCATGGGAAGAGGTTGACCTGTTAACCTACGCCGGGAAACTTGTAACTTCCGAGCCGGCAGACTACGTATGTGTTTTTATATGAATTGCTTAGATAGCTAATGTTCCGCTATCGACGCGATGCTTTAGAATGGCAGTTTCACGCCAACAGTCAAACATATCGGTCGTCCGACCGAGCTGCATCTCCTAGTATGGAGTTACAGAATAAAGTTGTTAACTTGTTCAACTAGCCTGTTTGAATCATCTCCTCTAGACAAGAAAGAACCTCTCTACTAAGGATATCCAGGAGATGAGAGAACCAAACATTACTTACGGATAACAGCCGTAAGGAAAAAACAAAAAGTCTATCGCCAAGCGATAATACATTAGAAAAATGGTGGCAGCTAATAAACGAAGAACATAATTAACAAGACCCATATCAGCCGACCGAAGGTCTACATGAACTAACTTCCACCTTCAACATCAAACGAAACAGAGGAAACGGGATCTTCAATCAACGCAACAGTTTATGAAGACGCAACTATGTCCTTCATCGAGAGGAATACAAGCATTTAACACTGACGTTTGAGCAACTGTGTCACTTATCTTCGAGAATCTACACCGGACGAGAGCAGCATTGAACATCAACGGAAAGAAGAAAACAAACACAGGGAACATCACCCGTTCACGAGCAAGGACGCAGAGTGGACAGCTATACGCAGTAGTGCAAGGACGGAGGCTGTGACGTCATCAATCTTGGACTTCCCAGAGCATCGTGCACCGAGAGAAGACCGTGACGTCATCACGACTTCCGACGCGAGACGTCATCCCATGTCAACAATCCTTCGCAATATAATCTGGAGCTAAGTACCATTTTTATCTATTCAGGTCTTTTCCTCAGTGAAGTGTTGTTCATCAAGAGTCGATCGTCCAGTATTCTGGGGGTGAGTTGTTCGCCATATTAATCTTCCTTCATTACAGAACCTATCTTCAACCACGAGGTTCTCGCCCGCAGATTAATTTTTTTTTCTTTTCTCGTTGTCATTAACCGTTTCTTGCAGGAATTCTCCGTATAATATTTGATCATATTGTCTGTATTTTTGTATCTTTTGGGGGATTTTCCTATTATTATAACACACTTATACAGTACATTGCTTATGCGTTTACGGTAGTGGTCGAGTGTACTCTTATAGATATTTTGATAGGATTGCAAGGAATAGAAGTGATAAGAAAAAAGTGAAAGCCGAAATGGCAACCACTCCGGCTGGCAACCCCACGTGGTGACTCTCGTTAGCGCGAGGTCAGCGATCGTCCCTTTTCAAGGTCGGGTCAATGGGTTCCTGCCTCAAAATGTTGAGGCATGGATCTCATCTGTAGACGCTCATTTAAATGCAAAAAGCATCACAGCCCACCCCAGTCAGTACAATTACAGGAGGCCAAGAGCTTCGTAGACTTCGCTAAAGGCGACGCAAGTGCGTATCTAAGGGGGTTTCTTTCCAAGAAGCGCTTACATGGGACGAGTTCAAAATAAGATTACGTGCCGTGATGTGGGGGTGAAGAGGCTTTAGATGTAGTATTGGCTTTGAGAAATATCCTTAATCAAGCCTCCATGACTCAGCTCAATGTTGTCGAGCGGGCGGCGCTAATTGCCGACCGGCTAAATGAATATCAGGATAGTTTATGTAACTCCGGGTGGGTTGCGGGTGCTAACATCAAAGTGAAAGATTTTATCCGTTTGATCTACCTTACGTCTATCACTGTAATGTTGCCTGAAGCGTTAGTACGGTGTTTTGATAAAAAAATTGCAGCCCGACAGTTACGGAATTAGATGTGTATAAACAAAATCAAAAAACACATGTCTAAATGTACCGACCTAGATCCTTCGCTCATTCAAGTTTTTGCAAAAAAATGAGAACAAGCCACAACAAGTAAATGTGGTACATAATAATAATCAAGTTGCAGGGATGGTTTGTTATAACTGTAAACGACCAGGTCACATGATTTCAGACTGTCGGACGCGCTTTTGTTCAATACACAATAGTTCAACTCATTCATATAACCGTTGCTACTCGAGGATCAACAGCCAAACGCCACAAACACGCAACCAGTTGCTAGTGCAAATAAAAAGAAGGGTCCTCAGTACTATAAGAAGAAACAACCAAACGGAAATTCTGCACAACAGCAGAAACAAACAAATCGTGCTTCAGGTACCTCTGTTCCTGGGCCGTCTAGCCAGAAACTCGCAAGGGCAAGCGAATTTTCAGGGTGTGATAAACAAAACAAATACCACGTAGTTCACTCCAAGGGGGGAGAGGGCGATGTTGGGTCATCAATATCAACATCTTTTGTATCAAATAATCAGTTTAATTAATCAATTTATCAGATCATTGTGAGACAATTGATTTTCCTATGAAACACACGGCCGAATCAAAAAAATCTGTGCAGGTTCCCGTAGATTTGCAACAAATTCATGCAATTATTAGTCAAAACGAGTTGCGACCAACCTTACATGCAGTAAATTTGGACCATAAGTCATTCACTTTGTTCTTTGATTCTGTTAGTCCACGTAATATAATGGATTTAAGGACTCATCATTTACTCTTTTCAAATTTCCCTATAGAAAAGTCCGGAATAAGGCTCTCAGGCATTGGGAATAATGAATTAAATGTTGTGGGCGTAACTCATGTACAGTACAAGGTCGGTAAGCGCACGTTTGCTGATACCTTTGTCGTTGTACAAAACATTATATGTATCCCGCAGTAATTATCGGATACCCGTCTATGGGCACTCAAAATATATCTTAGCACCTGCAAAACACGGCGTGTATATCAAAGGGAAATTCTATAGGTCTTCTAATACCCATAAAAATCAGTTTTAGATAATAAAGAGGACAGACAGTGTTGTCACTTACATTACGGAACCAATCACCTGTCTCATGAACCAAGAAATAATACAGGCAACCCAACAGAAGCTCTCGCTCACCCGTAATATCAGCTTGCACGCAAACTCTCGAACCTAACGTAACTTCAATATATTAGTGCGTGTAAAAAAGAACCTTGCCAGGATCTGAAACATTAATCCTTTCCGAAACTCTGGACAAAAACCACACGGATTATCCGTCACACAAGCCGTTTATACAGTCGGCTCACAACAGCAATGTAATATCGAAGTCTGTAATCATTTGAATACCACTTTAGTAATCCACAAAAATCAACATATCTTGGATGCCGAAGTTTATAAACATCGCATTCTTACCGTAGCTGAGATAAATCACGCTCAATCAGTCGCGGATGAAACCTTTTTGCAATCTATAAAGAACAAAATCAATAAAGATATTCAAGAAGAAGAAATTCAGCAGAAATTTTTGAATCTTTAACTAAAATATCATGATGTTTTTTCCACTACGGATGGAAACCTTAGGAAAAACGGATGTCAATAGAACATCAAATCAGGCTCAAGGACAAACAGAAAGTAATCTATGTACCTTCGTACAGACTTCCTATGAAATTTCAGAATGAGATAACAGAGGAAGTAGGTAAAATGTTAAATGGAAGGAGTCATTAGGAAATCAAACAGCCCTTATAATTTTCCGTTAATAGTAGTACCGAAAAAAGATCGAACTTGGCGGATATGCGTAGATTTTCGTCGTTTAAACGAAGAAACAATCCTGACAGATTCCCAGTACCATGTACCGATGATATCCTATCTTTACTAGGCCAGAATAAATATTTCACAAGCCTAGACTTACTAAAAGGATTTCATCAGATTCCGATGGAACAAGAAAGTATCCCATACACTGCCTTCAGCACAGCCAGGGGACATTATGAATTTTTGCGTATGCCTTTGGTTTACGTTGTGCTCCTATAACTTTTACTCGTATGATAAACGTCGTGTTTTGGAGACTTGTTGGGAGATATCCTACATGCCTACATGGATGACTTAGTAATCTTTTCCAACACATTAGAAGAGCATTTACGTAAATTGGAGTTAGTGTTACAAAGGTTAAGGCAGCATAATTTAAGGGTAAGATAAGCTAAGTGAATGAATTTTTTAAAACAGAACTAGTCTATCTAGGTTTCACGTTTCTAGTGAAGGTCTTAAAGTCGTCACGATAAGGTGTCGGCTATCCGTAACTTTCCGATACTATTAACGTCAAGGGAATACAGCAATTTTTGTTTTTGGGGTGCAGCGGATACTATCGCCGCTTTATCCGCAATTACTCAATCATAGCCGCTCCCCTAACCGATCTTATAAAAAACGCGTAGATTTCGTATGGCTGAAATTCATCAACAGGCGTTCGATAAATTGAAAGATGAATGTGTAGTTCTCCTATCTTGAAATTTCCTGACTTTCAATAAGGAATTTTTCATAGCAACAGACGCCTCAGACCTAGGAGTAGGCGGGGTGGGGTATTGCTTCAACAATATGATAGACAGTTTTTCCCTATAGCTTTTTATTCACGTAAACTGAGACCTTCCGAAAGTAAATATGCAGTAATAGACAAGGAAGGGCTCGCTATTGTTAATTCACTCGTGCACTTTAAGTTCATAATATACGGTTATCCCGTCAAGGTTCTCACTGATCATAAGCCCCTCAAACGACTTCTTAAAGGCTTTAGTCACAGCCCCAAGCGAAATCGTGGCACATGATCATTCAGGACTTTGGCGCGAGGATCGGGTATTTACCCTGGGAAAGCAAAATATCATTGCTGACGCATTATCACGCAACCCCTCTTCATCTTGTACCGAGCCATTAGCTGAATTAATAGATATCTCAACCTCCATGCCCGTTGTTAAAACTATATCCGAACAGGAAGATCTGGGCTGGAGTGCTGAACTATTACAGACGGAACAAAGAAAAGATCCGCAAATAGAAAAAATCATCATTGCGTTAACGGAAATCCGAGGAAAAAGAATACCTAAAGTATAAGCAGCAGAATTAATAATCCTACAGGACGAAAAATATCCTGTGTAGACTGGTAGATCTGTGACGAGGAAAACCCGCAACACACGCAGTTGAATAACAACCAGGTGGTGGTGCCTATCTCACTCATACCCACTGTCCTTTAAAGTGGTTGCATGAAAATCCACTGCACGGACACCCGGGTTATACCTTGATGTCACAGAAAGCCCAAATCCTTATTTTATTGGCATACGATGCTTAGAGATATAAAAAAAGCACATAGCAAATTGTCGCACTTGTCAAGAATACAAAGGGCACACGAAGACACCTGTCAGCCTAGGGGCTTACCCCGTGCCAAATCAACCCTTTGAAAGAGTACATTTAGATTTTATTAACAGGATTTTACGAGTCAGACAGAGGAAATAAGAACCCTCCTAGTAATTATAGACGCTTTGACTCCCGATATACAGAACCTTATAGCGATTAAAACAAAAAACCGCGGTTGAGTGCGCTAGGAAGTTTTACGAGTGCTACATTTGTAAACATGGAATTCCACACCTCATTATCTCAGACTCGGGCGGGGAGTTCAATAATCATTTCCTTAACTCCTTGTGCGAATTCCTTAGTATAAAGAAAATCAATACCATGATCTATCACCCAGAGTCTAATGGGCTAGTGGAAAAAGGGCAAATCGTAAGGTTTTAAACATTTTAAGGGTCACCTTATGGGGGGGCAGATCCCAACTGGGACATTGCCATACCTGCGGTACTAAGACACTTAAGCACTCGTATCACGTGGTCTATTAAAATGACACCGCACGAGGCACTGTAGACGGTATCCCGGCCCGAACGCCTTTTCACATCTTAAAGCCTACAACTATTTATCAAATCCTCTAAAGGATGTTATGGATGCAAGCATAAGTCGATATAATATAATTCGTAAGAATTTAGAAGAAGCACAGATCATAATGAAAAAAAATCATGATAAAATAGCTAAGCCAACTAGAACATATGCCGTGGGCGATCAGGTATACATACAAGTATACGTGCGTAAAGGTTTAAATTATAAACTGACACCTAAGTTTGAAGGCCCGTTTAACATTTTAGAAAATTTAACGGCCAATAGAGTTAGGGTTCAAAATGTATCCAAACCCACTGATGTGAGAATAGTCCCATTGGCACATATCAGAATCTAAGAAAGTAGATGGAGTGAGGGAAAAAAATGGTTGTATTTATGAAACTTGTATAATAATTTATATAATAGATATATCTATTAATCATATTGTATGTAAACCTATTCTTTTACGCGAGTTATTACATCTGTTTTACTCATTGCAGGTTTTCAAAAATGAATCTGTTATTGTTGGGAGTGATATTGTGTATTCAGACATCTTTGTTGTATGGAAAGAGTGCTAGGACTAAAGACATAGAATTTAATCATGGCTCGATTATCGAGAGAAATCGATGATGTATTCATCGTGTCTCAAGGTAATATTGGTTATTCGAGGTAGATATGCATGCTATTTTCCTACCTGAAGATGACCGTCCTTTAACTTAAAGAATGACCTGATGAGGTTTGTATTTCCTTAAGGAAATGCATGAAACGTAATTTTCATGCTAACTCAGAGATTTCACTAGCTCAAACGCTAAGCGTCGCAGAAATGTTGTCTTATGACATACAAAATAAAACCGCCGAGGCAGAAGAACTCGCTCGTGAACCTGCTGATGTGGTCTGTGGCGGCACACAAATACTATTTGAACGCCGGCAAACCCGCTTTATTCTTTAGCTGGACTAAACATCTTTGAGGATTCAGTTGCGAATCTAGGCTTAGGAATCTCAAATCGCCTCAAGATAAATAACAAAATAAAAGAATTGAGTTTTTGCAACACAAAGGAACTGGCCTTATCAGAACTTCGCAAGCCAGTTATCTTCGATCAATCAAATAAATGAATATCGTTAATGAACATTCAAATAATATCGATCAGGTCATGGAAGTTCAACATTTGCTGGCTACTTTAGCTTACTATAGTTCGAAAATAGATCATATCCGTGTGAAAATATCACATTTTATTGAAAAGTCAAAGATTACGTAGAAGCAATTACGTTAGCAACAAAGGGCCGGGTGTTTATCTCCTACCTCATGCCTATAAAAGATCTGACGTTAACTTTAGGAAAACGGACGGGAGAAGCTTAGGTTTATTCCTTTATGGATGCCCATAAAGTAGAATTCTATTATAGCTAATATCAGTCAGCGTAGAAAATTATAGAATTATGATCACGATTCCTTTTGATTCTTCCGATGCTTGGCAAATCATACAAAATAGCACCGTTTCCTACTTTTATGACGAATAACTCAAATCCAGTAATAAATCCAACTTTAAAACAGGGCATGTACTGATTTCTTCTTAGATAAGAATCATTTACAGTCATTAAAGACTTAGATAAACTCACTCACTGTTCAGAAGCCATGAATAATAAAAAATTTGTACAGCTGACTCTTTGAATTCTATCCTATTATCAACGGATTCATGTGAGTTAGACATAGTGCTAAACGGCTCTCTCTCTCATACAAGCGAAGGTTGTCTGGGGAAACTTTATCCCTTTTACGGTAATAAATTCAATTACAGGATGAATAATGGGTCCTGGATCCGTTATGATAAGGCCGGATTCGACGTCGTGTGTCCGGACACATCCACCGCCCATGCCCCTATCTTCGTAGCAGCCGATGGTTGTACGGGGAAATCTACAAATTATACCGTCAGAGGGGTCAACACGATAACTACGTGAGAAGGCGTATTTCGCGAACTACAAGTGGGCTACAACAATCATCCCATCACTACCTCTCCCATACACGCGCGAGTAGCTCATCGTCTGACGCAACTGGCTGAGATGACCCACGCGTCATCGACTTATGCAGGTGGAGAACATCTTCGCTACTACATTCTGCTAGCCGTGTTCAGCGTGACGGCCATATTGGTTATCGCCGTCAACATCTTTAGTTGGCTTGTAGGCTGAGGCGTAAACAGAAGGATCTCCAAGGGAACGTACTGGCCCGTCTGGATGACGTACCCGTTAAACTCAAGTCGTTTGCGTTTAGGGCCGCCTGAACCTGGCCACTTCAGTTCGTGCCTAGGGAATTGTCTGGAATTGTGTTGTGTGTGAAAGCGGTCCGTATGCTGGCAACAATGTAGGACAAGAAAGACTCACGCCTTTGCATTGAACAGTTAAAGTATCTCCAGGGCGCCTAATAAATCATTATAGCCCAATATTTACATTAAGATATTCCTAAAGGTATTTTTCGTGGGCACCTAATAAAATATCAGCCCTATATATTGAATTTCTGCAGAATTACATTGTTATACTATTATACAATTATATTTATCTATTATAAAGAGTGACAAGTACTCTTTAACAATTATCCATGATCATGCTATAATCATTATTTAGTAACCATTATTCTTAAATCAGTTTACATTGTTTTATCATATTATCATGTGGATACATGTTTTTTGATTTTACCATTTTATATATTTGGGTACATAATCATTATTATTACCAAACATGGATCTATATTTTCCATGCATTTATCTTTGTTATGAATATGTCAACAAGGGTATGTAACAGAATATGCATTTAATCACTTAGTATGTTACGAGCACGCTCCTATGAACAATGTTTAAAGTAATTTTTTTTTTGTTTATTCAAGGCTTGAATAGGTAGCAGACCGAGCCTAATGTAAGAATTACATTATATATAAACCAGTGACCTGGGTCATGGCATTAGGAGGGTTCTACGTGACCAAAGCACACCTTAGATTATGCTATGCGTTGTCTGCAGTAGCCTGATCTAGCTCAAAGCTTTGTCAACACTTTTTATGTTATGATAACTTTGCACACAACTTCCATGGAAGAGGTTGACCTGTTAACCTACGCCGGAAACTTGTAACTTCCGAGCCGGCAGACTACGTAGTGTTTTTATATGAATTGCTTAGATAGCTAATGTTTCCAGCTTATTTCGACGCGATGCTTTAGAATGGCAGTTTCACGCCAACAGTCAAACATATCGGTCGTCGACCGAGCTGCATCTCCTAGTATGGAGTGTTACAGAATAAAGTTGTTAACTTGTTCAACTAGCCTGTTGAATCATCTCCTCTAGACAAGAAAGAACCTCTCTACTAAGATATCCAAGGGAGATGAGAGGAACCAACATTACTTACGGATAACAGCCGTAAGGAAAAAAACAAAAAGTCTATCGCCAAGCGATAAGACATTAGATATAGGTGTTGAAAGGTTGATCTATTAAAATGGAATCCTCATTCTGCCCAATAATGTATGTTTTATATAAAGTCTTATCAAATATATGTGGTATTGGGTTAACCACTAGAGCTGCGTTTAAGCAGACATGGCATTATAATGGGAGGTAACCTGATCAATCCACATATTCAGATTGTTTAACCCTTAAACGCCGAGCTGCTATTTCCCAAAGTGTCTCTCGTATGCCGGCGGCGTTCGAGAGTTAACGCTGAAGCGGAAAAAAAGTTTTTTTTTTTTTTAAAATCACAGAATGCTTGAAATTTTAAGATTAAGAGTTCATTTTTGGCTCCTTTTTTGTCATTGCCTGAAGTTTAGTATGCAAGCATCAGAAATGAAAAAAATATCATTATCATATATAAATATTGGAATATATGACAGCGTGTATACAAATCACGCTGTGAGCAAAACGGTTAAAGCTAATGAGTTAATTTTTTTTCGTTGTATTGTACACTAAATTACGATATAGCAAATTGTAAAATGATCAAAGCAACACAGAGAAAATATTATCACAAAATGATGCATGAATTCGTAACGTGCGGACGTAAAAAAGTGTTTTTTTTCTAAATTCACCATAAATCGAAATATTGTGCCAGAGACTTCACGTTTGTTGAAAAATGAAGTTAATTGATTGAATATTAATAGAATGTAAGAGTTTTAGCTTACAATTGCAGTTTTCGACCCATTGCGGTCGAGTTAAAAGTTGAACGCGAATGTCCGTCATTCTTTTCTTTTTATTCGCGATTTGATATGAAACGAATTTCAAAACATGAATAATAAAAGCTACGACCATATGAGTTATGTTTTGTTTTTTCCGCATTCCGCAAATTGGAATTGCACACATTTTTATGCATAACAATTATGTAAGGCCTAATATAAAACGGTACAAAAATTACGACAAGGTGACTGAAGCATTTCTGAGATTTTTGGCCGAGTTTTACCGCACGTGGAGGGAATGAAAAGTTTTTTTTTTTTTTTAATTCACCATAAATCGAAATATTGTGCTAGAGACTTTCTGTTTGTTGAAAAATTAAGGTATTTGATTGAATATTACTAGAATGTAAGAGTTTTAGCTTACAATTGCAGTTTTTGACCATTTCGTTTGAGTTAAAATTGACCAAAGAAGGTTCGAATTTTTTCTATTTATCGGGTGATTTATATAAAAATATTTCAATACTGATAAAAGCTACAAACCCATGAGTTATTTTTTTGTTGTATTTTACATGAAATTAAACACATTTTCATGTATAACACTTATGTAAGGCCCAATATAAAACGGTGTATAAAATTACGACAAGGTGACTCAAGCATTTCTGAGATTTTCGGCAGAGTTATCACGTGCGGTGGGAAGGAAAAGGTTTTTTTCAAAAATTCACCATAAATCGAAATATTGTGCTAGAGACTTCCCGTTTGTTGCAAAATGAAGGTAATGATTGAATATTACTATAATGCAAGAGCTTTAGCTTGCAATTGCATTTTTTACATTTCGGTTGAGTTAAAGTTGACCAAAGGTCGAATTTTTTCTATTTATCGTGATTTATATAAAAATATTTCAAAACTGATGAAAGCTACAGCCATCAGTTATTTTTTTTTGTATTCTACATGAAATTGCACACATTTTCATGTTTAACACTTTATGTAAGGCCCAATACAAAACGGTGCGAAAATTACGACAAAGGGAGTCGAGCATTTCTGAGATTTTCGGCCTAGTTACCGCATGCGGAGGGAAGGAAAGTTTTTTTTCAAAAATTCACCAAAAATCGAAATATTTGTGCTAGAGGACATCCCGTTTGTTGCAAAATCAAGGTAAATGATTGAATATCGCTGGAATGTTAGATTTTGTGCTCACCAAAAAAATCAATATGATTATATATATATTATATATATATATATATATATATATATATATATATATATATATATATATATATATATATATATATAAAATATTACTTTTTTTATTCTGGTACAAATACATAACTAAAAGGAATGCAGGTGAAAACTTTTTATTTTACAGAAAACGAAATAATATACAAAACGCCAATAAATACAGATATATAAAAACTTGTACTAAATATAAAACTAAATATAAAATCAATGCAGAATACTCACACGTAATCCTGACTCTTTGTTCTATTCTTGTTTTCTTCCTCCTCCATTGAAGTCTTGCCTTTTTTTCCTCTCGACATGACGAGGTACAGGTGGAGGAGGGAGACGCGAGCCGTTACTGCCGACGGGCCGCCCTTCAGCGGTCCCCTGCACCCTTCATTGTCCCTTGGGTCGGCACATTCCAATATATGACAGCACTGTGGTATTTGCGGTCACACTCCCCGTACTTTACAGCAAAGTGATACCTGGCAGGTGTCTCTTCTTACGCCATTCATATGGCACACCCGGCACCGTTTCTGCCTGCTCCCTTCTAGGAGCTCCAGTGTGTTATCCCCTGGCTGCAGCCAACACACAGGGTCACTATCCGACGGGAAGTCTGAATCTGAGACTGGGCGGCAGCAGCGGCAGCGGCAATAGGGCAGTAGTAGCAGAGGTGTCGGCAGCAGGGGCGTCAGCAGCAGGGACGGCGGCAGCAGGGGTGGCGCAGCAGCAGCAGAAGCAGGACGACTGAGGTTGGCCCTCCTAACATCTGAACTTTCCTCTTGGGGCAGATCTGGAGGTCGGGGCAGTGGATTGAAGTTTATGAGGGCATTCCCGGCCACCTCAAGAAACTGCATGTGGGACAACCTCCAGAGGTCAGAATTGTACCCACAGTAGAGGATGTAGGCATTCTGGAGTGCCAACTGAAGGATGTATTTGAGGAGCTTCTGTGTCCACCTTCTGGTTCTCCTGGCAAAGGGATAATACTGGATGAGTTGATCAAAGAGATCAATTCCTCCCATGTGCCTGTTGTAGTGCCCAATGACAGTAGGCCACTGGACACGAAACTCCTCATATGTAACTCAGCCCTGCCGACGTGTCTTCTTCCGCTGCACGATCTCTTTTTGGATGGGCTCATGACTTGTTGTAATCATGGGGATGAGTCGGACCCCCTTCCAACAGATGACGAAGACATCTCCCTTCCGCCACCACTCTGTTTCTTCTCTTGCCAGATGTTGCAGCTGGCTAGCAAACCTCTTGAGGACATTCGGGCCCCCCCCACACACCAACGAAGAAGGTACCACTGGACATGCACACCTGCTTCATACAGTTCCTGGGCCAGGGATACTGAGTTATAATAATTACCCATAAACAGGTGGTATCCATGGTTACGGAAATGGTCTGCAAGACCGAAGACAGTGTCACGCAGCGTGGAGAAGACCCCGGAATGCACCGAGAAGTCCACAACGTATCCAGTGTTAGACTCCGTAATAAAAAAAAATTTTACACCATATTTCTTTGGCATCTTGGGGTTGTATACTTTTATACTGAGAAGTCCTTTGTAAGGTATCATCCCCTCATCCAAAGAAAAGTTCTTGGCAGGAACCACGAGAAACTGGCACCGTTCACATGAGGCAGTCGGGGTAATTCCGGGGCATGGCCCTTTGGTTGAAGGCATTGAAATATCCTGTTCCAACGACAGGAAAACTATCACGGGCCATTAACGCTGGGCAAATCTTGGGCGTACTTAAAAAAAAAAACTTCCGCCTCCAATATTGCATGATGTCGGCAGCAGGCATCATTCCAAAAAAAAATGTGGAGCCCCAAAAAATGTGCCATGTCGTGAGGTTGCAGCCCCGCAGCGATACGACAACGTCATCCGCAGTTCGTCACGGCAGTACAGTGCGTAATCCATTTTCTCTGCGACCAGGTATTCCAGCAATTCCCGCGTCAGGAACATATGAATGAACTTCAGTGCAGTGAGAGGAACAAAGGTATGGTCAGTCCAGGTGCTGCCGTGAATGGGTGCATGTTAGGCGGGGTGGGGGTCTCCCGACCACCCCTCATCACTTTCGGACGAATGGTCTTCACTTTGTCTGACGCGACGTTGCGACCTTCTACGGTCCCTTGCCTGCACACGTGCTCGGGCACGGCTTCGCACTCCCAACCCCCCACTGGCCCATCTCCCTTGCTTTCACCCTCGCTCTCTGTTTCGTCCCAACAACAAAACTCGGCGACTCCTCCTCATGAATACTAATGAAATATCAGAACTGCATACTGAGCGCAGAGGATTTTCTTTTTGTCACTAAGTTAGCTAGTATAGCTGAGAGAGAGAGAGAGATAAGTTAGCTAGTATAGAGAGAGAGAGAGGAGCTAAGTGTCAGAGACTTGACAAACATTCATTGATTTTTGGGTATATTCAATCAAGTGCTGCTGCGCTTCTCTTTTATAGCTTCCTATTGTAGAATTTGTAGGAAACGCACTGCAACTGATGCTGTAAACTTGGCTTACGTGATAAGGTTAAAATATCCTGTTATATGTTCGTGATTTTCGGCAATACCAAATATAACTTTAAAATTCCGATCAACTTTAAGTATTGTGTAATGAATATGACCGATATATAATAATAAACACGGTTGTAAGATAACGTCTTGGCCGAAAGTTAATGGAACCTTAATAAACAAACTTATATTACAAGTGAGACAACAATCTTCATTAACGATATAAACTGCTCAGATTTTTTTTTACTCCGTGTGTGTGTTGTGTGTGTTCTCCAACCATACCTAATAACTCCGCCCACCAAACGAACTCCAGAACTTATTGGTGGAACTCTTGTTAGCAGAAAAGGGGTTCTCCCCCCACATCTCCTCAGTAAAACACTGTTACCATGTAATTTTTCGAAGTCTCGCAAGACGGTGTACCAGGTAAACCTGTGTCCAACTGTACCTATCGAGGGCTTAAATACAACAAATAAAAAAAATGCCCGAAGATGCAATCGAGTTTCCAGTACTTCGTATAATCAAGGCCAACGAAGATAATCTATCTTTCGGTGGTCTTGGTGTAATGTTGCATGAGAGACGGCCCATGAAACTTTAACCTCGGTGCGGTGGTGGTCTGGCCTACATCGTAGCTAGACCCACGATTATTGGTTATCTTATACCTTAAATACAATAAAAACTACTTATGCTAGAGGGCTGCAATTTGTTATGTTTGATGACTGGAGGGTGGATGATCAAGTTACCAATTACAAGCCCTCTAGCGTCAGTAGATTTAAGCTCTGAGGGCGGACAGACAGCCGGCACAATATTTTTTTTTTCTTTTAAACTAAAAAAGATTGCTTCTTATTAAGAGGGTTTTTTTATCAGATTGTCGAAGCTTAGGATCATATATACATATAATACAATATATATATATTATATATATATATATATATTAGATATATCTGCATATATACATATAATATTCTATATTTTTATATATATATATATATATATATATATATTTATATATTCACATATATA